>NC_056725.1:1876277813-1876305313 GCF_019279795.1 Protopterus annectens | reverse complement strand
GCATACATTGCCCTTTTGATAAACATTAGTTAACCTTTAAACTTAGATGCTCTAAGAATTGCTAATGTTATTGAATGCATTATTATCTCAATAAAAATTTATAGACTCAATCTGAAGTTGTTTTAATTGCTATAATTAATTAAATGTCCCCTTATAACCAGTTCTGTGACTGATGTGGATGCTAACAAACAGAAAGGACAGATAATAGAACAAGATTAGTTCAAGGCTGAGGCTTTTGTTTTAAAGGACACTGTTTATACTCCTAGTATTATTGCTGTTAGTACTGAACGCTTTGATATTTTTAAAACTGATGGTAGGATTTCATTAATATTAGGGGAAAAATGTATTCTGTACATAACAGAAGGTCTAATTTGAAAGATCTATTAACTAATGGTTAGTACAATGAGAACGTACACAGATATGAAGCACGGTACTTTAAAATGTTATGGCTATATCGCTTGCTAGTATGGTGTTAAGTGATGAGGTTAGGTGAGTTAAAGTTAACTTTGTAGTCTGCTACAGCATGTAGTAAACCACAAAGACACAAATGAGCCTATGAGTAAAAACATGCCATTTAGTAAGATGGTCGACATAATGCAGTGACATTACACTCCTTGTGCACTAGCATTATGGCTTTATTAAAGACATAGCCAGTATATATGTATGTGTAAATATTATATATCACATCCCTCCACTTAAAGGAGAACCGCACCCACAGACTCAAAAAAACATGTTTTTCATTATGGTTTGGTGTTTCCTACATTTTAACACCACTCTGGGACTATTTACATGTTTTTAAATATTTTTATACATAATTTCTGAGTTTGACCACGTGGGGTCTAGCATCTTGAAGTGATCCTGATACCTCTAGGTGTCTCACAATGCAGTGCCTGTCTGTAAAAAAATACATCATGTAGTTCTCTTTCTTCCTAAAGCTCCTGTCACTGTATTGATTTTACATGCATATACTGCTGTCTTTCAGTCAGTTTTAAGTAACATTTCATGCCATTCAATGACTACTTAAAACACAAATGGTGCAAATGCCACAGAACAGACTTTCAAAGTGCTTTTTACTGCTGCTTCTTTTTAGAATGGCTAAATTGCAGTCCTTTGTGAAGGCTGAATTGTACTACTTTGACTCATCTCCCATCCCCCTTCACACCTAACTTGCCTGGCTGTTATATTCTACCACTAGGTGGCACTGCTCATCTCCTTCAAGGTAAGATCCCTTCGATCCTTTTTTGTCTCTCTACCAAGCTATCCCCCACTCTTTGAGCCTATTTTACCCTACTGGCCTGCTTTGTTTCTCTACCTTACTCCACACAGCCTAGACTTACCCCTGCTGCTCCTGTACTTCATCTACATTCCCATATTCTGCTACAGCTGACTGATTGGCTTCAGCCAGACACCTTTTATCCTGCTCTTCCCGCTCCGTTCGCCCTACAGGTGCACTCCACTCCCCCACCCTGCCCCCAATTCCCACCCGCCCCACTACTCCTACATTTATTTTAAAACAAAACCCCTTCCTCTCTCATTCTACCAATCACCTCCTTCTACAACCCCTCCCCTCTCTGTCTCCACCCACCTATCACAAACACTCCTCCCCGCCCACCAAACTCATATCCTCTACCATGCCTAGTCACCTACCTCAAACCATACTCATCCCATATATCTGCATTCTACTCTTGTTCCCATTATACTATGCCACCTCCTACTCCTATAGCCTACTCTACCCCCTTTCCTATCCTACCCCCCACTCCCAACCGCCTTTCTCTTCCCACTAAAATCCACTTCCACAACATATCTGCCTCTCTAGTTCAACCCAACCCTCTCCACTACTTCAAAATAAAACTTTTTCCCCCTCAACTAAATCCTACAAACCTAAACCAATACCTTACTGTCCACAATTCTTAAAGACTAATTGAAAAATATTACTGCCCTACCTCAATTACCTCTGCTTAGCAGGAGACATACATCCTAACCCTGGACCAAACAGTTCCTCTAGCCCCAACCCCCCCCCTACCACTAACAACACAGCTAACCATAAATAGCTCACATTCTTTACCATCAATGCCCAAAGTTTAAGAAATAAAGTAGCCCACTTCCATGCTTGGTTAAACTACAACCTACCTGACATTGTAGCCATCTCAGAAACCTAGCTAAAACCTCATATTTGTGAATCTGAAATCCTCCCTCCTGGATTCCAATCCCTCAGACACGATCGCTTAAATAGAAAAGGGGGTGGGGTAGCCTTAATCTACTCTAACCTGCTATCCATCACTCCCTACCCCAATCATATCCCTCCATTCAACAATGCAGAACTAGTAATAGGCTTACTAAAAATAAATAACCACAAAAGCATTTGTATTATTGCCCTCTACATCCCCCCTGGTAATAACACCACTACTCTTAAATAAATTCTCCTCTGGACCTCTACCAATATTAAGCTTGAGAACATCATACTTATAGACGTAAATATAGATTGGAATCAAATCAACAACCCTAATCCCACCTTATCCATCAATCTATTTAACTATATCCAACTAATTAACTCCATTACCAGACCCAATAAAACAAATCCCCCAGGTACCACACTAGACTGGATCCTAGCATCCCAACCAAATAATCCCTTAAACTCTGGCATTACACCTGAGCCTATAGAAGACCATTTGCCAGCTTTCATCCACCAAGCTACCCACTCCTCTCCTCACTTACACCAATATATTCAAACATGTAACCTCACAAACTTTAATCCAACTACCTTCTCAGATGCCCTATCACAAACAAACTGGAACCCCCTAAAAACTCTTCCACTAGACAAAGCCGTAGAATTTTTCAACTCAACCTTCTTAAACATCCTCAACTCCCTAGCTCCACCAAAAACCAAAAGAATAAAAAACAAAACCACCCCATGGCTAACCAAAGATACCAAAAAACTTATGCTACAAAGAGACAAATCCTGGAAAACATACCATCAAAACAAGCAGCCTGATACTTTTCTTAAATATACAAAACTCCACAACCTTGCTAAAAGGAGGGATAGGTTCCTAACCCAGAGACTCCCCAGACTCTGGAATAGACTGCACATACATGTCACGCAGAGTGCCTCTTTGGCCCTCTTCAAAAGGAACCTTGACAATTGGATGGGATAAAGGAAATTCACCCCAGGGATCACATCAGTTGCCCTGCTAGACAGGGGTCCAGGGAAGTAAATAGTGTGGGAAGAAATAGCTAGGGAATTGTTATGGCTACGCTTGTATAGGCCCTAGGGCCGATAGCCTAGTACCAACTTATGAACCTATGAACCTATAAAAAGAAATCATCAGAGACAGAAAGTCCTACTATATTAAACTCCAGTCTAACCAATCAAAAAGCCCAAAACAGTTCTGGAATTCCATTAATTCTCTCCTCAACCCAGTTACCAAAAACAACACCTGCCCAGACTCCAGCAAATCTGATCCTGAAATAGCCTCTCTATTTAACTCCTTCTTCACCAACTCCATAGCAGAACTAACCAAAACCTTCCCTAACAATAATCCTTCCCCTCAGCCAATCCAACCTCCCTCACCACCCATATAACCCTCTGCTCCCAATCCTCCTCTGATATTTGAGCTTAAACCCATATCAACCTCCCACATGAAAAAATTACTCTCTAAATTAAAACCATGCTCCAATGCCCCTGACAATATCCCATCCTTCTTCCTAAAAATACCCACAGATGGTATCGCTCTTCCCATTAGCATCCTGATAAATAGATCCATGCAGGAATCTTATGTGCCCAAATTATGTCGTTGTGCCTTTATTCTACCTCTCCATAAAGGAGGCAAAAATAATAACATCTCAAACTTCCACCCCATAGCTATCCTCTCGCCAATCTCAAAACTTCTGGAAAAATGCATCCACATCCGCTTATGCCATTCCTAACCAATCACCAACTAATCACGCCAACCCAACACGGCTTCCGTCCTGGCCATAGTACTATCACTGCACTTCTTTCCTTCTTAGACACAATAAATCTTGCCCGTGACTCTGAAAGAAAGAGACATGATAACCTCCAACTGGTAAATGGGCTGGAAGGTAGGAAGGCAAAGATTGTTGGCAATATGTGATAGATCTCCTAATTCAATGGATAGATCAATGAAGAAGGAGGTACTAGTGGACAGACCACACAGAAATTATTCCCTTGCAAACCCAACAAGGTAATTCTCATGCCTCATAGTATTACAGCTGCAAAACTATATACTCAAAAAGGAACTACGTTTGGAGATTAGCACTAAGCTAACTGCCCTTGTGGGTCATTTTAAGCCTAGCCAATTAACCTATGTGAGAATCAACCCCTGCACCTTGTGTCTGTAAGGCAAATATCTTAGCCATTATGCCAACCTCCCTCCTGGTGGGGTTACTTTGGAAAAAGGACAAGGTTTTACTAATTGGGGAGCAACAGATATATCCAGAGTGAGACTATTCAGTGGAGATGCAGACAAAAAGAAAAAGGCTCATTCCACTTTTAAAACAGTGCTTGCAATTCAGACTGTTCTACCCATCATTTTTTCCCATATATAGTAAAAGCCTTTTTAGCTGTGGGAAAGGCTGAAGAAGAATTGCATCACTACAGGGAAGTAAGGGATGGACGCGATGAGCACAGTCAAGAGACACAGACTGAAACAAATAGGAGAATGGGGGAGTACCCATTGAACAAATGTCATTTAAGCCATTTCCAGTATTCAAACAGAAGATGGTCCAGAGACAGGAGGAGGCTGAGATGCCTGCAAGGAATTTCAGATAAACTGTAGTGAAATAGGAATAGGACAAGAGCATGAGTCGGAGGGGGAGCAAGAAGAAGAACTTTAAGAAGTTTTAATCAAGGTGCAATTTTTACACAGTAGAAAAGTGATATGGACTGTTATAGCAGCTGAGATTGTACCAAACGTAATATAAGTTAAGAGATTCACATGCTATGCTAATGTAACTAACAGATCCCTTAATGGGCCTGAGCAGAACAAAGGTATAGGTCTACTCTTAATTGGAATGATTTAGACTGTGTTACTGTTTTCATTTTAGATGGCTATTTTAATGCACATTGTGTCACAGTTAATATGGGTGAATGGCTGTGCATGTTACATTGACATGAGTGCAGAGGCCTTAAGGGATCTATCACAGTTACTGGGCTGTTTTATACTGGTAAGGTACTACTTAAGTTACAGTTTTCAATTGTGTCACCTTTCAAAGAGAAGATAATAGAAAGAAATGTTATAATGGGATAGGTGTTTTCTCATGCACACTGAATTGAATTTATAGTGAGGTACCTTGGTACGATAGGGAGGGGGATACTGGTACTAAACACTGAATTTAAATAATGGGGAACAAGGAGACTAGAGGAGAATTAAACATTAATCTTGAGGGGATCAAGGACCTCATTTTACTTGTGGATCTAGAAGTGGGAGTTGAGAAAATGTAAGTAACTGAATGGGGAGAGGGCATAGACATTTGGCATATAGAAGCTATGTACCAAAAGAGAGAAAAGGCTCACATATTAAGGGAAGCAGAGTGGTATGAAAGGGAATAGGAACATAGTTTTAATGTATATAGTTCAAGGAGGGGCAATTTTTAGGGAAAGGTTATCTTTTTGTTTAAGCTGCAAGTCTACTACATTAAAAAAGAGAAAGCTCTAAAGTGCAGTTAAAACAAAGGTTTGAGAAGAACAACATCAAATTCAATGGTCAAGATGGTGGATGGGAAAACAGAAAACTGTGACATGATGGCAATTAAAATAGTAATATGGAATATTAATGACCTGGTAGATGAAAGAAAATGCCACAGGGTTCTACATCACTTAAAAGGGCTGCAAACAACCGTTATAAAGCTGCAGGGAATGCATTTAAAAGGGAAGGAGAGTTTTTTTTTTTTTAAAGATGGCAATGGGCAGGTTACTGTGCTAATGCAATAGAAGGTAGGAAGAGAGGGGTGATTACAATGATTAAATGGGGAGAACGTATTTTAATTGAGGATTGCAAAAAAGACACTGGGAAAATTCATATTATTACAAGGATTTTTGGGAACAAGAGAATAATATTAGGGAAAATTTACCTTCCTCTAGAGTGACAAGAGCAACTATGTAGCAGGTTATGGGGGAAATAACAGCATTTCATCAGGGGATACTAATAATGCAAGAAGACTGGAATATAACAGTGAAAAACAACACGTAAGTTGGGGATCAAGAAGTATAACACTGACACGTAAGGCCAAATACTTTAGGCAGCTGCTAAAAAGCTATGGGTGGGCTGATGTATGTCAAAGCCAGGGAGCCTAAGATGGCTTTACCTTTCAGTTGGGAAGAAAGAGGACATGATCTCGTCTTTCCAGAATGCATGTTTTGGACAAGTAAGAATGCTTTGTTACTCACTAAGACACATCTGATCTTACTCTCAGACCATGCACTGGTGGAAGCCCTGTTAATAATTATTTCCTTGATTCCATTAGAGAGGCATTGGAGGGCAGCCAAGGCCTGGTGTATAAAGGCACAAAATAAACACAAGCTGAGAGAAAATGTAAAACATTTAGCAGAAAACCTGGGGGAGACAGCAATTACAAGGATAGATTGGATTAGGAGAAGATGGAGCAAAAATGCATATTGGAGAGCAGGAAAAAAGAATTGGAGGAGTGGAATGAGAGACATGAAGATAAACAGGATAAGATTAGAGAGATGCAAAAAAGAAAGGGACATTGAAACCAGAGGAAGAAAGAGAACTGAAAAAGCTAGCAGGGGAGTTGGAGAGCTATATCAAAGATAGACTTATGAGAAAGAAAGCAGCAATAAATATGAGGTATTTTTCCAACATTCCAGCACATCAGAAGATAGCACCAAAGAATTAGGATACAAAATGTAGAGGAACAAATTATAGGGCAACAGATACTGGATCAAGTGAAGCTCCGGGCAAAAGGAAAATCATCAGACTGGGATGAGATACCAGTAGAGGTCTGGGATGAAATCAGAGAAGACTTAATCCCAATATGAGTGAAGTTATTTAATAGGCTGTTGGAGAGTAAAATGGTGACACATTCATGGAAAGATGCAGTAATATATGTAATCCCAAAAGAGAATAAGGACCCCTCACATCCTGAGTTATATAAGCCAGTAGCAGTCCTGAATCATGACTGTGAGATATCTGCATCAATAATGGCCAGTAGGAGAGCAGACCACTTTGGTTTTATAAAGGGAAGACAGACATTTGAAAATATTCTGTTGACCAACATAATACATAAGAGGGTAGAAGATTCAAAGAAACTTTTAGTAATGCTAGGCTTAGATGCTGAGAAAACCTTCAACAGAGTGCATGTGTATTACTTATGGAAGATAGTAACTGAAATGGGCTTTTCATGGCAATTGGTGCAATTGTTAAAGAATTTGTATGAAGATGCAAAAGCCAGAATAAAAATAAATTGTAGGGTAGCTGAGGAAATATTTTTGAGAAGGGGGGACAAAACAGGGCTGCATTTGTGTCAATTATAATACATCCACTGACTTCATACAGAGATTTCCTGCAATATGAGGTCATTTATTATTAGCAGTCTGGATTACAAAAAATTCAAAGGATTACCCAGTGGAATCATGGAAAGAAATAGAGACAAAAATAGAGCATGATCAGACAGTGGGGATCAGTTCACACAGAAATAGTTCAAAGTATTCAAGCAGTGAAGAATAGGCTAGGATACATTAGGTCCAAAAGATGAAGGAGGGTTAAAAGTGCCAAATTTAGAGGCTTACCATGTCGCCGTGCAGTTGAGATTATTATGTTATATTATTTACAATAGCCAAACTATTGTATTTTTACCTCTGCAAAAATGAATGTCAAAACAACAAAGGGACTGAGATGTGGACTAAATTATGAGCAAAACAGAATGATGATTATTGTGTGTCAAAATTAGCAAGAGTGTTAGAGAAGCAACTACAAACAAACATAGGGAAATGGTGGAGTTTTGAGCTGAACTCAATAGGCCTAATTAGTCCAGACTTTTGCCTTAATGATAAACCGCTTCAGAACTGGTATAAGTGAAGGGAAAAATAGTATACTGGGAACAACTACAAAAGGGGGAAGAGAGATTACAGTGGTCAGAGTTAAGGTGTAAGTATGGTCTTAGCTAAAGAGACAGGATGAAATATAAAGAGCTCATGAATATTTTAAAAAGATAGGATACAGAGATAAAAGAAAGCAATAAAGAAAAACCACAGCTGTTACATATGTTAATAGAAAGTAGTTCACCTAAAGTGAGAAGGAAGAGATCAGTGTGTTGGCTGCATCAGGCAAAGATGCAAAATGAGGGAAGTGCTGTAAGAGACTAGTCTTAAAATGGGAAAAATCCCTAGAAACCTCAGTACTTGATGACAGATGACACTGAGATATGAAACAATACATTACTAAAGTGACGAAGGCAAGGATATTTCAGATTTTCATATAAAAATGCCTTCATAAATATTTTTATACCCCGAAAAAGTTAAATAAAATGTTCCTGAGAGCTAGTCCAGAGTACTGGCAAATTGGCAATGTCAAACATGGGAGGAAGGTTCATGGAGACATGCATTTTGGAAGTGCAATAAACCTGAGGTGTTTCACAGAGATGTGGCTAAAGTAACAAGAAGAATCTTAGGGGCTCCCTGACAAAGTTCAGAAGAAGACCATCGCCTTGGTCATGTAAAAGCACCTAAAGGGACTGAGTGTAAAAGGGATTTGGTGACATTGTTTTGGACGTAACCAAGAAGGTTATTATCAAAAATTGGAAAACTACTGTAGAGCATAAAGTTCACAATGCAATTAGATTAATGGAGGAATTTAGGGGTGATGAGACGGAGCTGCTTGGAGAAAATAGTACAGGAACCACAGGAGAAAGTGGCAGATATGAAAACAGGGAGAGTTGTAAAATATTAAGGAGTGGGGGGTTAAGTCATAACAAAGTAGGCAATTCTAAGCAGGGTCTTTGATAAAGGCTCTGTATCCTAAGCACTACAAATAGTATAAATGTCTAGGATCGGTGCATTAATAAGTATGGCAATATCTGGCACTGTATCTGTATAAACATAGACATAAATCAAAGAAAACTAATTTATTGCACAAAGGATCATCTGCCAGATGACTTATTAAAACAATGAGTGAGAAGGTCACTGAAAAAACAATCAGTAAAAACAAAATGAAAACTCCAGCAAAGCTAGAACTTCTACTGAGTGACCTCCCAAACCTCTTGTATCAGAGGCACAAGGGATATATGCAAATGACCCATATGAACATCAGGTGTTTCAGCTAATTGGCGATCCTGAATGCCCATGACTTGTTTCATCATTTTAATGGACAATTTCAGGCCAATAAAGCCAAACCCCACTAGCTGTAGATATGCATATTTTGGCCTTGTATGGTGACTTATGGAAAATAACTGATGACAAATGTAAAAACATTCTGCAAAGAAAACAAACAAGCAGCAAAAAAAATACATAATCGTCTTTAACGTAACACATGCTTTAATATCAACTAAACACAAGTTACACAGATTAGTACAACAGGAACACAGTTATATAATACACAATACCAAAATTAATAATCATTGTTGCAGTGTTCCTTCTGTTCTAATAATAATGTCAGTTCTATATTTCTAAAACAATGTATACAGTTGAGAGTGTGTCCTGCAAAAAAGAAAAAGCTGCCTTGTTATAAATTGCTGTCAGTTCACCTTACTGAGGCACAACTGCTTTATTTTGCCTTTAAACTCATTAGGAGAAGTAATCCTCCTGGAAGTGGGTGGAAAGTCATTATACAGGCAGTATAAGCTCTGTTTAGGTGATCTGTCACCTTAATGTTTGCTTTTAGGAACTTTAGGTATATATCATCATATTAATGTTAAATATCTTGTTAAGTGGTCATAGGTCATATGATCCCAAGGCTCATGCTGCCCAGCTTCCCAGTGATGTATATAGGTGGTACGTTGTTGGCAAATCTAGCTATCCTACTGTATACCAGCTCTACTTTAATGAAAGGGGGCTTAAACAGGACAGCAAAAAAAAAGCAATTTTGGGAGAAGTACATTTCTTGCCACTTATTTTTGGGCTTCTGGTGTCAGGTGTTTTTTCATTCACTATAACTAGTTTTATGATTGGTTTACATATGACATTTGTGTGATTTGGAAGAGTATTACTGATTAACTTAATAATTTCAGGCATTTTTTTCAGAAAGTAGTAAAATACATGTTAAACTTACTTAAATACAATATAATATGTTTCCTTTTTAGCTGCTTCTTATGGATTCATGGAAAAGTTATTTATTTATTAATTGATTGCATTTGGTGACCAAGAAAATCTGACTGGGCACAAAAGTTTTATTTTTAGTGGAGGCATGGGGAGAAAAGCTCCAATCAATGGGGCTATATTAGTTCGCCGAAATTTATTTTCAGAGAACACGTATTCAGCGACCCCTGTACAGAGAAAATCACTTCCGCGATTTGCTGAATATTCCAAGGGCAAAGACATAGCTGGCCAACTACACAACTTTGCCATTTTCTCCACTGTAGTGCAATCTTAGAGTTGATATATATAGTTAGGAGGTGGGTGGGGGTGCAGCCCCCCACTTGGGTTGGTTCAGTTTAGCTACATATGGGTCCATTGTGCTGTGGGTCAAGTATTCCTTTGTAAAGTGTCAGCACTCAACTTTCCTCACTTGTCTAGAGGAAAACAGTTTTTAGTACTTAATAAATAAGCACCTACCCAGGCATGTCTAAGGGTCAGCTCCCTGTGTTTTCTCCTGTCTACCTGATGAATCTGGGTATCTTGGGGCAATGCAGCAATTGCCTCATGTACACAGACAACCCTCTCCTCCTACCACCCAACACTACAACCTGTGAGAGATGCACTTACCAAACTGGAAGCAAAGCTCTCTTCACCCAAGACTGGACTAGACAGTCAAGAGGAGAAGGTAAACACTTGCACCACACCACACTCATCACATAGTCCCTCAAAATATACACCACCAAAACACACACATAGAAACACAAAACACACACCTACATTCACGGAGGCTCTCAAAAAAAATCTACCCAAGCAACAGGGACCTTCAAAGCAGAAAAGCAGGCAACCTCCACCCCCCAACACAAGCCAAATGACACATAGCCCACAAACTCAGTGTGCCACTCAACCACAGCCCATAAGGCATAACAACATACCCAACACTGTAGTCATAGGTGACTCTCTAGTTAGACACATTGATGTTCCACTCACCAGGCAAAACAAGGAGAAAGTTACTGTCAGCTGCCTGTGAGGTGCCAGGATCCGCCACATAACACATGCACTCAAGTCACTCCACAACAAGTGCAAATATGACTCTGTCATTGTCCATGTTGGTGTGAATGACCTGAGAGTACCTCCCTGGACTACATGAAAAGAGACATGGAGGAGCTTTCTGATCTTGTAGCCCAGGCAGGTATGACCCTAGTCCTGAGTAGCATCCTGCCATCACCCAGAATCATACCACAGTACAAGGACAAAATGATTGACTTCAACAATTGGCTAAGCTTCTGGTGTCATTCTAAGGGGATCCAGTATCTGTCTGCCTGGGATGACATGATCAACAAACTACGATGCTTTGCCAGAGATGGCCTGCACCTGTCGCCTTTGGGATTCCAGATACTGGCTAAGGCTCTTGCCACCCCTATAGTGCCTTTTTTAGGCAAGATTCAAATGACAAATTTACCACCGTAACAGGTACAAGCAAGCAAAATCGGAGGGTAATGCTACTTAATGCTAGAAGTCTAAACCTCAAAATGCACTCACTTGAGGCACTCCTTAAAATGGAGAACATCGACATCTGTGCAGTAACAGAGACCTGGTTCAAGGCTCCAGAGAGCACCCCTGCATTACCAGGCTATAATTCATGCCACACCTTTCATCCACCTAACCTGGACCAAAGCACTAAAGGCAGAGGTGTGTCCATATTCATTAAGGATATCCACACCTCCAGGCTAGTTGCTCAGTATAATGCATCTGAGATTATCCAAGTGCAACTAACTCTGGGCAAGACCGCAATCCAAATTGTAGCTTGCTACAGATCCCCCACCATGCCCCAGGATTCCCACTCCTCATTTCTTGATACACTGGAAAATATTAGAGGACAACCTAACACCCTAATAATGGGCGATTTCAACTAACCCACCATTAACTGGAAAAACTACTCATGTACCAACTCTTGTGCTCAACGTTTTCTGGAATTCATAAATTCCAATGCCTTGGATCACCTTATCCACACCCCCACCAGGGGCAGCAATATCCTAGACCTGGCCATTACCAACCTGGGCAACCAGTGTTCCACACCAGAGGTCAATTCCTCATTGGTCAGATCCAACCACAAGCAAATCACCCTAGACATCCACATCCCACCCCCATCTCCCATTAAGGAAACCACCGTAAATAATTTCTCCAAAGCCCACTTCACACTTCTTAAGACAGAAGTGGCAAACTTCATGACACTCATGCTGACAGACAATAGAGGTACGACTGCTGAATCCTATACAATTGCACTTTATACTCACTTACACAAGTGCATGGATCGTGCAATCCCTAACAGAACCAAGATGCTATCCTCCAAAAAAAGAAAGCCAATCTGGTGGTCCCCTGCCATAAACAAACTCTACAACTGAAGAAAGAAACTGTTGCAAAAAAAGAGTAAAATCCCATGATTGGAGGAACTCTGTGGTCAGCCTCAGTAAGAAGCTAAGATCCCTCATAAAATCCTCCAAAGCTAGTTACAAAAACAAAATTGCCACTGACTCTAAAGACAACCACAAAGCATTCTATAGCTATATCAAGAATCTCAATGGCAACACTCAGATCTGCTCTGAGTTACAGCACAATGGCACTAAATATACAGTACCAACTGATATTGCCAACATCCTGGCAGATAGGTTCAGTGCTAACTTTACCCCTCTCTCATCCCTTAAAGGGCCCATCTCTATACCGGAATAATGCAAAGTTCCTGTAATCATGGCTGCACAGGTAAAAAAACACACTCTCCAAAGCCAAGAACACAGCATCCATGGGACCTGACAACATCCCAGGCTGCATTCTACATGAACTACAGAACGAACTGGCACCCTACCTAAGTACCATGTTCAGTCATAGCGTCACCTCAGGCTTTGTGCCCACTGAATGTCACACAGCAACGCTTATCCCAATCCACAAAGGGGAGCCACCACGGACACCAGGAACTACCACCCCATTAGCCAGATGAGCCTGGTCTGCAAGGTTATGGAACATACCATCATGGAACTAATAAACAATGACATTGGTAATCTCCAAACTCTGGACCCTACCCAGTTCGGGCTTGTAAAAGGCAGATCATGTCTCCTAAACCTGATAGACTTCTTTGAAGCGGTCACCAAAGCTGTAGATGAGGGTAAGGTGGTTTACACAGCCTATCTAGATCTCGCCAAGGCTTTCAACACCATCCCCCACTCTGGAATTATAGATAAACTCACTAAACTGGGTATAAATCCCTATGTCACAAGATGGGTTGCCAACTGGCTCACTGACAGAACCCACATTGTGAAAGTAGCAGACTCTAAATCCAACTTCAGACCAGTGACAATTGGAGTACCACAGTGTTCAGTCCTAGGTCCTCTCCTGTTTGGTATCTACTTCTCTGAAGTACAGGCTAACCTTCTGGTCTTTGGCTAACAAAGTTCACAGATGACTGCAAACTAGGGGCCATAATCAAAACTCCTAATGATGTGGACATCCTACAAAAGGGCCTCACTGAGACAGATGTCTAGTGTCAAAGCCATGGCCTCAAGCTCAATGCGAAAAAGTGCATTGTCATCCCTTTTGGTAAAAACTCTGTACCCATGAACTACCACATAGGCAGTAGTCTACTTAACACCGAAAGTGTGATAAGAGACCTTGGGACACAGGTGGACAGTAGTCTTTCCTTCCATAATCACATCGCCACAGTAGTCAGGAAATCCTTCTACATGGCACACCTCATCACAAAAGGTTTCTCATCCAGGAAAAAAGAGGTCATTGTTCCCCTCTACTTATCACTCATTAGACCCATTATAGAGTACAATGTACCTCACAAGACATCTACAACAACTGGAAAGGCCACAGAAATACCTCACAAAGAGGATTACCAGCCTCAAACAGATGCCCTACGCAGACCATCTCAAAAAACTCCAGCTTTACTGTGTCGCATATCGCCTACTCAGAGGCGATTTCTGCCTAACATACAAAGCTATGTCAAACCCAAGCTGTTGGACATGCTCCACGTAAAGAAATCCCAATCCCTCCGAGCTACATGCTCTAGGGACCTAAACCTTGTCACCATAATAAACAGAACATGCTAGAGGGATAGATTCTTGTCCCAGAGACTTCCCATACTCTGGAACAAACTACCTATCTATACCAAACAAAGCTCCTCATTAGCACTCTTCAAGAAAAATCTTGATGATTTGATGAGAGATAGGAAATTCAACCTGGGGATCACATCTGTGGCCCTGCTTGACAGGGGCACAGGAAAATAATTTTCTTGGGTGACAAAAGCCAGGGTTCCGTTTGGCTAAGCGTATATAGGCCCTAGGGCCAATAGCCTAGTACCTATCTATGAACCTATGAACCTATGGATTATTCAGTGAATCGCGGAAATGATTTTTGCTGAATATGGGTCGATAAATTTCGGCAAACTAATATAGACCCCCAATTCATACATAGTAGATATGGTTTTATACATAGTGTAGAAAGAAGCAGAATTTTTACCAAGTATAAATAATCTATTGGTAGAAAAAAACATTTGTACAAGTTTTTAAATGCAGGAGACAGTTAGAAAATAACAGAGCATGTTCACAGTTTATAGTGTAGTGACTAAACGTTCATATAAGTTTATCCATATTGTGTAGTCATACAATGCAAATTAAAGAATTTCGTGTAGTAATGGAGAAAAGCAGTTTAAAAAATAGGGTACAGATACAGATTTCAGTTTCAGTGAATATAGATGCTAGGCATCAGTTATTATACAGACAAAGAGATACAGAATGGCAGCAATATCTTACTCTTTGTTTTTCAGTGAGCAGATCACGTTATTATACAGATATAGAATTTCAGGAGAGCAGTAACATTTTGTTTTCAGAGAGCAAATTGCATATTATACAGAGAAAGAACTTCAGTAGAGCAGTAAACATTTCATGTTCAGTGAATGGATAACATATTATACAGAGGAAGAACATTAGGCGAGCAGTAACATTTCATTTTCAGTGAACGGTTACATATTATACAAAGGAAGAACTTCAGGTGAGCAGTAAACATTTTGTGTTCAGTAAATGGATAACATATTATACAAAGTAATAACTTCAGCAGAGCAGTAAACATTTCATGTTCAGTAAATGGATAACATATTATACAAAGGAAGAACTTCAGGTGAGCAGTAACAGTTCGTTTTCAGTGAGCGGTTACATATTATACAAAGGAAGAACTTCAGGTGAGCAGTAACATTTCGTTTTCAGTGAGCGGATTACATATTATACAAAGGAAGAACTTCAGGTGAGCAGTAACATTTCGTGTTCAGTAAATGGATAACATATTATACAAAGTAAGAACTTCAGTAGAGCAGTAAACATTTCGTGTTCAGTAAATGGATTACATATTATACAAAGGAAGAACTTCAGGTGACCAGTAACATTTCGTTTTCAGTGAGTGGATTACATATTATACAAAGTAAGAACTTCAGTAGAGCAGTAAACATTTCGTGTTCAGTAAATGGATAACATATTATACAGAGGAAGAATATTAGGCGAGCAGTAACATTTCGTTTTCAGTGAGCGGATTACATATTATACAAAGGAAGAACCTCAGTAGAGCAGTAACATTTTGTTTTCAGTGAGCGGTTACATATTATACAAAGGAAGAACTTCAGGTGAGCAGTAACATTTCGTGTTCAGTAAATGGATTACATATTATACAAAGGAAGAACTTCAGGTGAGCAGTAACATTTCGTTTTCAGTGAGCATGTTTCATAGAACAGACATTAGACTGCAGAAGACCACCATCCTCTTGTGCTTTGCTTGTCAGTTCGCACCTAATATATTAGTCTAGTACAGACTAGAGTCCAAGACGTAGCCAGTGCAGTATGGGTTGAAAGAGAAGGAGGAGAAGATAGGGAAGACCAGGAAATTTTGGGGTGTATGCATGAAGGCAGAAAAGAATGGGAGGATGAGGGTGTCTATTTAGTTCAGGAAATGCAGGCACCATTAATTCCTTCACCTCTGGTACTTTTCTCCCTTATTTTATGAAGTACAATATTTCAAAAAAATAGTTATATAGAAATTTGAGAAATACTTTGATGATGTTAAATGAGGCTTAGAAGGTTATTTTTTAAGGGTTAGGGTCATCTTTTTTTTTTGTTTATTTAGTTAAGCCGTACAGGCAGATGGTGTTTCAATTTAACATCTCATCCGAAGGACACCACCTCAGGAGTGCAGCACCCCCTAATGCTATACCTCAGTGTCCATTCTGGGACATAAACCTAAGCACTTGGGAAAATAGAACCCACAGACGTCTGATTTCCTTATCATCAAAGGTGAGTGCTTAACCTGCCAAGCCTCCAACACTGTGTGTCGGTAAAGTGGCCCCATTTATATCCTGTTTTGTGACAAAACTGAGTGTGCACATGTGGAGAGGGCACAACATGGAACATTAGCAGTTAATGGGCAGAGCTTAAGCTTTAAAGAATACAGCAAAATACCATTAGTATTAATGCATTGTTACTAAATAATGGGACAGTTTTAAAGGAGATAAGCTTTCCAGTGTTATATAAATAAACAGGGAATTTGCAGGTTTTGCATCTCGTCTTTATGTTCAAGAAATCGCATGCATCTGTATAAGTTTGACAGTTGTAAATATTTTTCCCAAATATCTTCAGCTTCTTTATTTTATGGTACTACATGTAAATTATGTCACTGTTTGCACAATGCCATCAAAAAGAAAAAATTGTAATTACTATAAAGAGATTTCGCAGCTGGTATGTGAAATCGCCTTTCACATTATAATGGCACAATGATAGTACAATAATTTGCAAAACAAGGTCCCAGAAATGGCACATTGAACATTTAGTACCTAAACCTTTTAGAGCAAAACAACTAAGTTCAAAGCACTGACAATACCTTTTGTATAGGAATTTTACTGGAAAAATTCAAAAGATTTTCAGCAGAACTTTCAAAGGGTACATCTTTCATTCTGACTACTTATGTTAATTTTTTGATTTGTGTTTGGATGTAAAAGTATTTATACAGAATTTCTTTAGTGTAGCAACATTTATGTAAATGTTCAACATATGTAAGGAACTCATAATAATGTTGCATTTTTAATCTCCATTACATCCTGTAAAAGCAGTTGGAAGCAAATTGCTTTTTATTAAAGAAGAACAATTCTAAATCATATATCTGCAAGAAAATCTCAATAAATGTATGATGAAGTAAGGATGATCAGTGGAACTTTATCTGACTGAAATCAAAAAAATAATAAGAAGGTGGAAGAAAGGGAAAAGACCCTTATTAAAATGAGATAACAGCAACCCAGTAGGCTGAAATGGAATTAAGAGACAGAATGGTGAAGATGGAAGTACAGCAGGGAGAAATCAGAGAAAGAAAAACTGTAGATATGGAAAGCAGATCCTGGAGAGAGAACATTTGTTACTCTAATATTCCTTAAAGTCTGAAAGGAAATGACTGCTTAATCTTCCTGAAACAGCAAATCAGTCAATGGGTTGATTTACCTGGGGAAAAGATTTTAATTGAGGGGGTACACAGCTCATATATATTCCAGGGTAAGGAGCAAGGAGAAATCCAAGACCATATTGATGAAGATGCAAAATTATTCCATCAAGTAATATTATTTTACAAGTCTGCGCAGAAAAGGGAAAAGGTTACTGATCAAATTTTTTTTTTATATATATAATAATGATTATTTCACATGCACCAAGTAGAGAAGAAACACATTCATCACAGTTAGTTTGCATAGGATTCCTCTGAGTGCATTTTCCTCCCACACTCCAAAGTCATGCACTAGGTGGATATGGGGCTCTAAATTGTCTGTAGGTGTGAGCAGCTACATATGTGATGTGAAAGAAAGACCTGGCAACCTACTTTCATTCCTCCTTTGACTTATAAACTCTGTGGGTAGCAGTGGCTGTCAGTGGGGGTCACTCTTGCAGTCAGCTGTGACTCATAACAGAAGGAGTGAATGCTTTACAATTCAAGTTGCTTTATCAAAACAACAAAAATATTTTTTTTTCTCAGGAGGACATAAAATGTTCTTTGAATCAAGCTCTGCAAAATGTGAGAGCATATGTCAAGCACTTGAAGAAAGAAAATTTCTGTAATCTAGCTGCAAGAAGTTATGAGGAGAAGCAAACACAGGAGAAGAAAATGACTGAAAGAGCATCAGTAATATCCTTCTCAGTCAGAAAAGTGTCTGAAAATACAGAGAGAGAGAGAGAGAGAACTGTAAAGCATAAACCTCATTATACTTACTGCAATGTAATATGAAAAAAATTTACACACTTAAATAGACTATCTTCAATGTATACACTCAGTCCATTCTCAGTGTGAGGGCAAAAAAGGTAAGGAAATAGTTTTGGTAGAAATGTTAATAGTTACATAACAAAACAGATAAATTAAGCTTTATGTAGGCTAGGCTTAAATAGGTGTGCTTTGTAAGAGTGGGAATCAAAAACCACAAGCTGATAGGCTGTTAGCAAGGACAGCCCAATGAGATAACTTGATCGTCAGTCAACAGAGACATCTCCAATTTTGACTGTTTAGGTACTAAAATGGCTGCACCATAGCTGCATTCCCTAAAATGAGCTTTGGAGACATGCCTCTCAATTGTCCAGTATTTTTGCAGAATATGTCTGATTTGGATTCACGTTATTGTCCTGCCCCTCATAAAATTTATGATTTTCTGTTGAATCACTGAGGGTTACGGTTAGTCTATAATGCCAGATATTAGAGTTTCATATCATTCAGAAAATGCATGTTGATACAAAACCTGTTGTTTTGTTAACTTTTTAAGAAAGTTAGAGTAATATTACACCACATCTCAAACACCACCCACACCTACACAACACACACCCACATATGCAGAGGTCCACAACAAAAACATACCCAAGCAAAAGAGACCTCGAAGACAAAAGCACACGCAAACTCCACTGCCCACCACACCACACATAGTCCACACACCTAAACATAAACCCAACATATTAGTCATAGGAGCCTCCATTGTGAAACATACATATGTGCCCCTCACCAGGCTGTGGATAAGGAGAAAGTCACGGTTAGTTGTTTGTCAGGTCCCAGAATCCACCATATCACCCATGCACTCAAGTCTCTCAACAACAGGTACTGTTATGACTCTGTCATAGTCCATGTTTTCGTGAATGACTTGAGACATACCTTCCTGGACTATATGAAGAGAGACAAGATTGAGTACACTGTATATGTGCCCCAGGCAGGTATACTCCTAATGTTAAGCAGCATTCTACCGTCAAACCGAATGATGCCTCAATACAAATGGAAAATGATTGACTTTAACAATTGGCTTAGTTTCTGGTGTCATTCCAAGGGGATCCAGTACATGACAGCCTGGGAAGACATGATTGACAAACAATGATGCTTTGCCAGAGGTGGCCTGCATCTGTCTCCCTTGGACTTTAGGCTCTTGGCAAAGGCTCTTGCTTCCCTCATAGTGCCTTTTTTAGGCAACGCCATGAGGTCAAAACTACCAACATGAAAATTTCATCAAAATACAAATTAAAGGTCATGCTGCTAAATGCTAGGAGTCTAAACATGAAACTGCGCTCATTGCAACCATTCTTAACACTGGAAGATGCTGACAATTGTGGAGTCACAGAAGTCTGGTTCAAAGCTGCAGACAGTGCCCCAGCCATACCAGGTTACTTATACTATCATACATTTAGACCCCAAACCGTGGACAGCAAAGCTAAATGAGGTGGCGTTGCAATATATATAAAAGACATGCACACCTCCAGACTTTTCAAACAGCATCACATCAGTCGCCCTGCTAGACAGAGGTCCAGGGAAGTAAATAGTGTGGGAAGAAATAGCCAGGGAATTGTTATGGCTAGGCTTGTATAGGCCCTAGGGCTGATAGCCTAGTACCAACCTATGAACCTATGAACCTAAGACACTCCAGATGCAGCTAACCATTGACAAGACCCCTATTCAAATCAAAGCTAGCTACAGGCCCCTAAGTTTGACTCAAGATGCCCACTCCACCTATCTGGACCTCTTCAACGCTATCAAGATTCAACTCTTTACCCTGATCCTGGGAGACTTCAACTATCCAACCATAGGCTGGAAGAACTACTCATGCCAAAACACAAATGCCCAGAGATTCCTTGATTTTGGTAATGCAAATGCCTTGGACCAGTTGGTTGACACCCTAACAAGAGGTGGAAGTATCTTGGACTCGGTATTAACCAACATGAGTAACCACTGCAGCATCTCTACAGTGTCATTCTCCCTGGTAAGATCCGACCACAAAGCGGTCACTTTCGAAGTCACCATCTCCCCCGACCACCCCCTAGCTAGGGTTAAACAAAAAAACTTCTCCAAAGCTGATTATAACCTCCTGAAGGAAGGTATAAACAGTTTCACAGCCCCCTCCCTCTCCATAGGAACTGGTACATATGTCCAAACCTACACCAAAGTACTATACAAGCATTTATATAGCTGCATGGAATCAGGACTACCCAACAGGACAAAATCATCCTCCTCAAGTATCAGTAAACCTGTCTGGTAGACATCTGCAATAAAGAAACTCTACAATAAAAGGAAAAAATTGCTGTCCAGGACCACCAAGAAGGAGCAGGTGCCTAATTGGAAGCAATCTCTCCTTAGCCTGAACAGGCAAATAAGAGCACTAGTGAAATCCTCCAAAGCAAACTTCGAGTCCAAACTGGCCACATTTACTAAAGACAATCATAAGGCCTTCTTCACATATGTCCGCAATCTCAAAGGAAGCATTCATATCTGCTCAGAAATGGTGGTCAAGGACACCACATAAACAAACGCCATAGATATAGCCAACCTGCTGGCGGACAGGTTCAGTGAAAACTTCACCCGTCTGCCCCATCAGTAAATCAGGGCAGCCCCAACACCTGCCCTCCTCTCCTTATCTCTAGGAGCAAGTCATCACTGCCCTCTTAAAGGCAAAAAATGCAGCCTCCATGGGACCCGATAACATCCCAGGCTGCATCCTATATGAACTCAGGCAGGAACTTGCAGCACTATTAGGCACCCTATTCAACCAAAGCCTGAGTACTGGTTTCATCCCAGCTGAGTGGAGGACAGCAACTGTCATCCTTTTGCAAAAAGGTGGAGTATCCACCGATCCAGGAAATTATAGACCCATCAGCCTAACTAGCCTGATCTGCAAGGCCATGAAGTGGATTATCATGGACCTCATTAACAAGGACAATGGCAACCTCTAAACACTTGATCCCATACAGTTTGGTTTTGTCAAGGGGAGGTCATGCCTGTTAAATTTGGTTGACTTCTTTGAGACAAACAACTAAGCCATGGGCAAGGGGAAGACAGTGCACGCTGCCTACCTTGACCTGTCCAAAGCCTTCGATACTATTCTCCACTCTGGTATAATAGATAAACTCTCTCAACTAGGCATCAATGCATATGTTACCAGATGGTAGCAAACTGGCTCACTGATAGAACCCACCTAGTCAAAACAGGGGAAGCCACCTCAAGCAGTAGAGGGTGTCACCCAAACAAATGACTGGTGCCAGAAACATGGCCTCAAACTGAATGCCAAAAAATGCATCAACATCCCCTTTGGGGAGAGTGATGCCCCTACAAATTATCACATTAATAACAAGGCCCTAAGCACGCAATCAGTCGTGAGGGACTTGGGCACCCAGGTTGATAGCAAACTCACTTTTGACCGCCATATTGCCTCTGCTGTACAAAAAGCTTTCTACATGGCCCACCTCATTAGTAAGGGTATCTCATCCAGAGACAAGGTGGTCATACCATCCCTGTATTCTTCCCTTATAAGATCCATTATTGAGTACAATGCCTCTTTAGGCATGTACCTCACAAAGCACATGCAGCAGCTGGAGAGACCACAGAGGTTCCTCACCAGGGGAATCCAGGACCTCAAACATCTACCCTACACAGATAGGCTAAAGGCCCTGTCCCTCTACTCAGTCTCATACAGACTCCTCAGAAGTGACCTCTGTCTAGCATACAATGCAATCTCAGACCCCACCTTGATGGGACTGCTGCATATCCGCAAGTCAAAATCCACTCAAGTAACCCACACGTGCAACCTCAAACTGGTCTGTGACATCAATAGGACTTGCTGGTGCAACAGATTTGTGCCCTAGAGACTCCCCCTTCTGTGGAATAGACTCCCTCTCCACATCAAGCAGAGTACCTCATTAACCTTTTTTAAGTTCAACTTAGATAACTGGATTGGGAACAGAAAATACACCACTAAGATTCCACCTGTGTCCCTGCTGGACATGAGCATCGGGTGTTGACTTGTGTAACATGGGCTAAAGTCTTGGCTAGGCTTGTATGGGCCTCAGGACCAATACCCCTAGTAACTTCCTATGATCTTATGATCATATGATATTGTCCCTGATTTTGGCCCTTTGTCGTCGTCGTCCCCCCCCCCCCCGCCTTGTGCAGAATTATTGAGTAGAGAATAGGTATGAGCAGTGGTCATATAAGACAAAGTGGATTACTGGGCTGATTTGAAAAAGGACATATCAAACAACGCTTTTAATAATTAAATGGATAAAACTGTATATGTGCTCCAAAATAAATACTACAAAGTTTCTGCAAAAAACATTACAAAGTCCAAATTAGCATTGCTCTGTACATTGTATGATTTCTTGACAGTTGAAAACCTGACACCTTTTTTTATCTTATTTGTCATTTTTACCAAATATTCATATATCCTTAAATTATCCACCAGAAAAACAATACTTTCAGACACAGATAGTGTATTAGAAACATTATCACAGTTTCTGGACTTGAAATTAAGACCTGTTATTTCATATGTAAGGTCTAGATTTCAGGACACAATCAATGTCCCTAGTACTATAAAAAACATGTGGGTTGAAAGTGATTGGTAATCAGTTATAGGTTTACAGTTTAGTACTAGGCTAACTGTCCTTGTGTGCCATTTTAAGCCTAGCCAAATTTCCTGTTTGATGCTTGAATGACCTATCCCATTTTAGTGTTTAGATGAATCTTACCCCTTCATAGACTATATTTATATTACCTCTAGTGATAATGAGAGATGTAAAATTCATATGGAATATCCATCAGTCATGACACATGAATATGAACTATTAGGTACTGGTTGAGCCAAATAAGATTATATGAAGACAGAAAATGTCTTTGTTTTAGGAGGTCTGGAGCAGTTACTCACAGAAAATGTTTTTTTGTCCTGTAACCACTATATACACATGGGGCAACAGGAATAAAGAAGGAAACCTCATTCTAGACTTCTGTCTGGCAAATGGCTTGATAGTGGCCAGTACATGGTTCAGAGAAACAGTGACATGATCACATACAAGAGGAGTAGCCACCATGCAACTTACATAGACTTTCTGCTAGAAAGGAAAGGGCACTGGGGGTAGAATCAGTGACTGCAGTCATCCTCGGCAAAAATGGCATAAACCCCTAATTGCCACAATCAGCTGCAAGAAATGGTCAAAGAAGGTTCTAAGGTCAACAGAGACCAGGCTGAGAACCTAGAAATGGACTGGAGAAAAAGCACAATAGTTCATGGAATTGATCTGGGCTCTAGCACCTCAAGAAGAAGAGCAAACGGGGGAGTTGAAGAAGGATGGCAGCACCTCAAAACAACATGTGTGGGGACCATAAGATATGTGGCCAAGCCAGGTATGGAATTAAGGCATGTATGAAAAGCTGGTGGTGGAATACAGAAGTCCTGGAAGTCATCAAAAGAAAGAAGGAGTACATGAAAAAGTTGGACAGAGAAAGAGAAAAGACAGACCAGGCTAGGAAGAAATACTGGCTGGATAACAAAGTGGCTAAGAGAGGAGTTACAATAGCAAAGAACAAGGCATCAGAGGCACTCTACCAGCTTCTGGAAAGTGACTCAGTACATGACACAAAGAAACTCTATCAGGTTTCAAGGCAAATCCTGAAAAATAAAGACGATAGACACCCTTCAAAAGGGATGCCAGCAACAACCTGCTCACCAGTCAATAGGACATCAAAGGCAGATGGAAGGAGTACTTGCAGCAGATTCTGAATGAAGAAAACCCCACAGACACTGTACTACCCCATACACAGCCTACAATGAAAGATGAAGAGGAGCCCAACATAGAATAAGTAAGAACAGCACTAATGAAAATGAAGTCAGGGAAAGCAGCAGGCTCAGATGAGGTCACAGCAGATATGATAAAGATGCTGGGTGGGATGGGGGAGAAATGTCTCCTGAGGGTACTCAAAGCAGTATGGAGAAAGGCATATCCCTTTGTAGGCTATGCTCCCAGATGACTGAAGAATAAGCATAGTAGTGCCAGTGTTCAAGAACAAAGGGGACATTTACAACTGCATGCAGTACAGCGGTATCAAACTCCTGCCACACTACATGAAAGTTCTGGACAGGGAGACTGATAAACAAATACGCAGACTAGTAGAAAATAAGATGGGAGGTGAGCACTTCAGATTCAGATCATGCTGCAGCACAAATGACTTGATATCTGCAGTGAGACAGATAGTTGAGAAGATAGAGATGAGGAAATAGTCCATCTGGCCACTCCTAGACTTGGAGAAAACATATGACAAGGCCCCAAGCAAACTGATTTGGACAGTCCTACACTGGTGTGAGTTCCCAGAAACATTGATACAATTAGTTCAAGATATATACAAGGACCCAATGAATCAAGTGTGAACAGTGTTCTGTCTCAAAGAGGGGTTCTCAGTGGGAGTGCATGTGCACCAAGGTTCAGCTCTGAGTCCATTGCTGTTCATACTGGTCACGGATTACATTAGTAAACAGGTAGGAGGGGAAAAATAAACAAAGCTGCTGTATGCAGAATATGTGGCATTGTAGGCAGACTTTGAGCAAGAACTTCAGCAAAAGATAGGGGAATGGAATGCAAAACTGAAGGCACATGGGATGAAACTGAGTACAGATAAGACAGCTGTAATGGCAGCAAATGGATAAATCAGAAGAAGCTGTCAATTGAAATAAAAGGGAAAATAGCAGAACATGTTAATAGCTTTGAGTATCTGGGTGGGGAGTTTGAGGCGAAAGGAAGTCTGAAAGAGGAGGTCAAAGACAGAATCACAAGGACTGCAGCCAACTGGAACAGAGTGTCAGGGATGGTGTATGACAGAAGAATGCCAAAGAAGCCAAACAGTAAGGTGTACAAAACAGTGGTGCAACCAGTACTACTGTATGGTACAGAAACCTGGCAAATGAAAGTGGTGCAGCTGAGGAAACTAAAAATAATGTAGATGAAGCACCTGAGGCAGGTGGTAGGATACAGACTGTGGGACAGACAAAGAAATATGGACAACAGAGCAGAAGCCACATAGTTCCAATTGCAAAGAAGGTAAAAAAAAACAGATTACAGTACTTTGGGCACATGTGCTGAAAGGCAGAAGGCAATATAGTGAAGAACATTTGGAAATGAAGGCCTTAAGCAAAGGGGTGGATGGACTGTGTGAGAGAATACCTGTAACCGTCAGGCATGACTGTCAAGGAAGGTAAGAGAGTGGCATTGAATCAACAGAGAAGGCAACAGCTGACACTATGCACCCACCCCATGTAGAAAATGGGAAAAAGGGGTTATTGATGATGGTGATGATGATGATGATGGTGATGGTGATGATGATGATGATGATGATGATGATGATGATGATGGTGGTGGTGGTGATGATGATGATGATGATGATGATGATGATGATGATGATGATGATGATGAAATATAGCTATATACATCAGATATATGGTACCTGCCACAAGTGGCAGTAGTGCTAATAATGTTAATTTTGTTATAAGATTATGAAAAAATACATATTATTATGTGATTAGAGATATATTTGAGGAGTCTTGGTTTATAGTGTCACCACCTATATGAAATCTTAACATTATGGCAAGATGGTATGGAAGAATTAGATGCATTTTTGCAGTGAATTAACAAGTGTTGTAGTGACTTTAACTATGAGGCATTTCTTTTTTTTGGGGGGAGGGCACTCCTTAACCACTGCCCCTCCCCATGTGTTGATCATCAGCCCTTGCCATGGCCAATTGTCCCATTCATTTCCCATCACCGGGGTTAGGGATGACTGGGAGGAGCTATCATTCAGACAACCATCAGGGGTAGTTTGAGTTTTCTCCTTGGTTCCCCATCTATAACACATGCACCCTATGAAGTGTATGGGAGAAGCATGCAATGGGATAACAGTGGAGAATGTCCCCTCCCTTCTACTAAGGGAGTTCCTTCCAGGCAACCATGCCCCCACCCCCATAATGCATGTGTAGAGAGCTTCCTGTCTTCACCAGAAAGTTAGCACTGCTATTTTGTGCCTTCAAGCATGTACAACCCCTCCCTCCCCACTGAGAGAGCAAAATGGGCCATACCTCTTCATTCCCAACCTATCTTCTTCAGCTCCGCAGCCGATAGTGAAACCCCAGTCACTCAGGTTGCAGTTGGAAATCTGCCATTTGCAGCATGCAGCCAGGCAATTATGAGACAGTTGTTTGTAATGAAGGGGTACCAAAGCTTCTTATCTTTATTAGTATTATTGAAAATGGAATCCTCAGCTCTAATTTACAGCAAAAGAAAACTGCTTGTAATACATTATCCCTTCATGATAACTGCCACCGATGACATATCATACAAAATGCTCTACAATCCTAATTTATGTTGTAAAAAAGTTAGAATTAATTACAATGCCTGAAAACTAGGCAATGTGCAAGTATAATAATTAAAAGAAGAGAAATAATACCCAAAAATTAAAGCACAAATGGAGAAAGCCCTCAGTCAACCTGGCAGTAAATTTCTGAAGTCAGGCCACTGGTAAGTAAAAGAATAAATACCAGAATATTCTAACTGCACCACTGGAATAACCAGCACCACCATACCCACTGACCATAGAGTCTGGAATGACTGATATCAAGCCAGCAGCTCCTTGAAATAGGTCAGAAAAACATTGTGTAGGCCTTGACAGACAAGGAGGACCATAACATTATAGAGGACACACGTACACACTATATATATATATATATATATATATATATATATATATATATATATATATATATATATATATATATATATATTTATGTGTGTGAATATGTGTGTGTCTGTGTATATATATATATATATATATATATATATATATATATATATATATATATACCTGGTTCAAAAGCTACCTGTCTGACAGATCTC
>NC_056725.1:1876197813-1876272813 GCF_019279795.1 Protopterus annectens | reverse complement strand
AATAAATGGATAGTCTGGTTTAGGGTGCAGACATTTCCAGAATTAGATGAATGTCGCTTTAAGTATTGATTAATTAATCAAAAGTCACACGTTTATTTATTTATTGCTTGAAGTATTTAAGAACTGTTCTATGCTTATTGTGGTCATTTTGCTTGAAGAAGCTATTGTAGTGAAAGTATATGCTTGCATTGTTTCATTATTAAAGTTTTATACTGGTTATTGTGGTGCCGGAATACTTTTATTTGTTTTTATTGCTGCTTTTTAGTTTTTCTCGCTTTATCTGAATGGTAGAACTTTTATTTTGTTGTTTTTATGTATTTAGTTCACCCACGAACAGGAAATACCAGTCTAGCTGCATCCCCTCTACCAGTACTGTTCAACAATGTGCTATAATTGATATGTAAGAGGTTTTGGATGTCAGACAAAATCTTTTAACACAAGGAATAAATGATGGAGTTTCTGAGTATAAGTTATTCAAACGCAAATATGAGCTTTTGAACAGAGCTCTAACTTTTATACCTGCTAGCTCATTGGACATTTAGGACATTCTTATGGAGTTTAGGTTGTTTAACATAACTCTTAATTTAAAAATACTATTTGGACAAAATGATTCACAAATACCCTTATATAACAAGAGAACTAGTACCTTTGGGCTGGTAAGCAATCCTTTGACAGTGGCTTTTGAAAAAGCCATAGAAAATTAGATTAATCATGTATTAGATCTTCACAAACTGAATTTTTATAATGTATCTATAGACAAACAAGCAGCAATTAAATCTTTAATTTTGAATACTGATATTGTTATCAAAGCTGCAGATAAAGGTGGATATGTTGTTATTTTGGACACTGAGTACTATGACTTTAAGTTGCAACAAATGCTGAGTATGGATGATTATTTACCTATAGCTAGAAGGGATGTTAATATTATAGTCAGGAATGTGAACACTGCCATTTAAGACATGCACTTGAAAGGGGAAATATCATTATATGTTTTAGATTATATGCATGTACCAACACCAAAAAATAGTGATAATATATTGGATACCTAAAATACATAAGTCATCGGTGGAACCACCCCTCAGGCCCATAGTTTTGGCTAGGGGTTCAGTAACAGAGTTCATATTTAAACATCTTGAATATAAACTTAAACCTCTAGATGTAGATGCTCTTTTTACCTCTACACCAAATGATGTAGGTATAGAATATGTTCGAGATTTTATAATTCAACATTCTGTGTATTCAGCTGATGATACTTTAGTGATTTGTGAACTACTGGAAGTTTTTTCTCATAATAATGTTTTTTATTTCATGATAAATGTTACAAACAATTAAAATGAGTGGCCACAGGTACTTTCATGTCAAATAGTTAGGCAAACATTGTCATGAATAAGTGGGAAATTGAATTTATATTATTGCCATGTAACCAATATTATAACAAAGTGCTATTCTATAAACATTTTGTAGATTATTTGTTCCTTATTTGAAAAGGTTCACTGTTGTTATTTGAATAATTTCTTTTGTTTATAAATACTTCTACCAAGTTATTAAAGTTTAAAAGCACATTGTACTTTTCTGAAAATGACTTTTTAGATATTAGGGTGATTAAGGGGCATACAGTTAATATAGAAACTATGTTGTTTAAGAAGGAGGTAAAGAAAATACATATCTTCATTAAACTAGTATGCATTCTCCCCATATGTTTAAAAATATAGTGAAAAATCAGAAGACATTTACAGTGAAATTAAACAGAGTGGATATAAATATGAATATACAGATGGACAGTACGATTAAAGATTTAGTGTATAGAGGTTATTGAGAGAAATTCAAAGTCACAGGAATGATTCAGCAAGACTTATATTTTCAGAAGGGACTAATATGCCATCAGATAGTGGTAGTGTTAATGATAGGAATGTTGTTGTGTCTTTTGGCTTTTCCCAGTTAGGGGTCGCCACAGTGGAACTACGGTCTGCTAATGATTGGCAGTAGATTTTTACGTGCTGAGTTGCTGGCCCTCACTCACAACCTTCAACGAAGGTATGCCCATTCACGCATGTCTCCACACAGAGAACGCTCTAGCTGAGAATAGTGTTCATGATAGGAATAATTCAAAATGAAGATGTGTATTGACTTATGAAAGGAACACTCATATGGTAAATCAGGTTATTAAGAAATATTGGTTTATGGTACAACACATGCCATGTTTTAAGGATATAACAACAGGACAACTTTCTTTTTCCTATGAAAGGTCAAATAATTTCAAAAATCATTTATGTTATAAAGAGTAAGAGTGATTTATAGGTAGAATTGGAACATATAAGTGTACTGGTTGTCAATACTGCAGATACATTTACACAGGTAAGTACATCATACAGCCAGTTAAGAAACATTTTTTTTTATTAGGGCATACGGCACGTGTGAAACTAAGAATACAATTTACATGGCTGTATGCCAACAATGTGGCCTTTTACATAGACAAAACGAATAGGAAACTGAAGGAATGCATTTGTGACCATTTGTCTGAAATACGCAGAAAGGCATATACAATGCATTATTTAAACATATAAAAGATAAAAATGATGCACATTATTTTAAGTTTTTTATACTACAGGTTGTCAGAGATAATATTAGAGGTGGATATTTGAAAACGAAAATGAAAAAAAGGAAAATAAATTAATAGTCCGGTTTAGGGCACAGATATTTCCAAGTCTTAATAAGAATTTTACAATTAAACCAGTTTTAAGAGATTTAAGAAACAGAATTAAATGGGTGTCACTTTAAATATTAATTAATTAATTAAACTCACGTGTTTATTTATTGCTTGAAGTATTTAAGGGCTGTTCTATGCTCATTGTGTTCACTTTGCCTGAAGAAGCTATTGTAGTAAAAGTGTATGCTTGCATTGTTTCATTATTAAAATTTTATACTGATTATCATGGTGCTGGAATACTTTTATTTGTTTTATTGCTGTTTTTCTAGTTTTTCTGGCTTTAACCAAGTGGCAGAACTTTTATTTTGTTGTAAGTAGAAACCCTAAACATGTGGCATTACAATAAGCCAAACGGAAGGAAAGCAAAGTATGCATCACAACATGACAGCCTGCTGAAGGAATAAGGTAGCTGATGAGGGCAAAATTCCTAAGAAGAGGACTGGATGATCTGACAACAGCTGAAACCTGGTCATTAGCAGTCAACCTGTAATCAATACTACCCCTGGGTTATGCACCTTCAGCACAAATTAAAAAATATTCTCACTGTAGATGACACTGGGGTTACAACTAGTGCAGACACAATCCTGAAATGGGGTGAGGATTATCATGTCAACTGTCTTGAATGTGTTGAAATTCAAATCATTTTTGATAATCCAGTTGTAGTGTAGATACCCTCCATATCATAAGCTAACTTATTATCAGCAGTCATAGACTCCTGAGCTAACTTACTAACAGCAGACATGGATTCCAGAAGAAATAAGAGGTAAAGCTGCATGTCACCAGCTTAGCAATGAGATTTAAAACTTCTCTGAATAATATCTCCCAAGGGAAGAATTTATACAGTCAACAACAAGCTCAAAACTGAACCCTGAGCTAAACATAAGTAGGTGAGTTGGAATTGGAACAGGAAGTATGGGCTCTCGGCATTGTCCTCTTGGTTTGTCCGGAAAGGTTAGGAAGCAAACCAAGCCCAGTGTATTCATGTGATCCCAAAATAATGTCAGAGAAGGTACAATAAGATCCAGCAGTTCATTCTGTAAGATACTACTGAGAGATCCAACAGGATCAAAATCAAGTAATGATGCTGGTCCCTTACAATTAACATATGATTATAGACTCGAGTAAGGACTGTTTCCACAAAATGCCAAGACCAAAAACTGGACTGGAATGGGTCATTGTTTTTGTTTTTCAGGTAATAATCCAGTTGTGCATATGTCAACTTGTCTAGAACCTAACCAGCAAAGAGTAGGTATGAGACAGCTCTAGATTTATCTATATTATCAGGATGTAGCCCAGCCTTTTTAACGATGACTGCAACCAAGGCTTTCATCAAAGTTGCTGGGAGGACCCAGTCTGTAAGTGATGCACAGATGATTGGGTAAAGACCTGGGCCTAAACTCTCCAGATAAGACTGTACAAGTCTGGTAGGTCTTAGATCCTGATCAATGATGTGCCTGAAAACGAGTGACACTAAACCATCGCACTCAAGAAAGAAAACTCACAGCATTTCCAAAGTGCTATACACTCCTGAAAAGAGCTCAACATACTTTCATCATCTGAAATGTGGCTAATAAAAGTATGCCAGAAATGAGAGTAAGACTTATACAGCACGGCTATAGTACTGCACAGCTAGATGAGAACATAGGAAAAGAATCCAATATGTGTTATAGTGAATTCTTGGAAAAGAAAGGAAAAGAAGTGTTGTTTCTGCTTAAGTAGCCAGGTTTCTCTGAGCTTACACACCAAAAACAAATCTTATTAAACAATGTATTTTGAAGCATTTGCATGTACTTCATACACGTACAGTTTTAAAAGACAGGTGGCAACCTTCAGGTAAGATAACAAAATAGTTACAAATCTTAACTTGGATAAAAAGCACAAAATGTTTGTAGAGCGGTGTTATACCTGTGAACACTGTGGTGTTTGCAAATATACTACATAATTTAAAACATTTAAGGCTTGCAGCATGGACAAAGAACATGCAATTTTTTTATTTCACTACTTGACGGACAGATTATGCTCCATACATGGCAGTATGTTTGTGTTGCCATTTTTATGTGGGGAAAGTTGGACAGACAGCTCAGGACCAGATTTACAGAATATGTGACGCTAGCAGTAAAGAGACTAATGCACTTTACAAGACTTAGAAAGAAGGAGAATATAAGCTCAGTTTCACAGAACATATAAGCAAATGAGTGATAGTAATACTTATAACGAAACAAGTGAAATAAAAAATTATTGGACTTACAGACTAATAGCTTTAAACAGCCCCGGATGAAATGATAACGTCGCATTACAAGCACAGTTAAAAATAAAGAAGCTAGCAATCTTTGGGGTATTGGTGCCATCTAGTGTTGAAATGTGTTATTACATGCTATCAAAAATTTAAAGAAATATAAATGTTCAGTGTTTAAAAAGTACTGTAATATAGTAATACTACTTAATGATGAATTGAAAAGAAAATAAATGTGTGTGTGTGTGTGTGTGTGTGTGTGTGTGTGTGTGTGTGTGTGTGTGTGTGTGTGTGTGTATGTGTGTGTGTATATATATATATATATATATATATATATATATATATATATATATATGTGTGTGTGTGTGTGTGTGTGTGTGTGTGTGTGTGTGTGTGTGTGTGTGTGTGTGTGTGTTGTGTGTATATATTTTATATATATATATATATATATATATATATATGTTATTGTCTTTTGGCTTTTCCTGGTTAGGGGTCGCCACAGCAGAACTCCAGTCCGCTAATGATTGGCAGTAGATTTTCACGAACACTGAGGTGCCAGCTCAACGTTCAACCTTCAACGAAGGCACGCCCATTTACGCATGTCTTTCGAATGTCCACCCAACCGTGGGGAGGACATGCAGACTCCACACAGAAGGCACTCCCTGCACTCCAGCCCAGAATTGAATGGGAGAACCTCAACAACGCTATCACACACACACACACACACACACACACACATATATATATATATATATATATATATATATATATATATATGTGTGTGTGTGTGTGTGTGTGTGTGTGTCTGTGTGTGTGTCTACTTGTATTTGTGTTTCTATTAATACTTATGTTCTATTGAAAGTATCACATACATACATATAGACAGACACACTACTAAAAGAAATATAGTGAAATGAACAGCTTGAAAATTCTTTGGAACCGATGAGAATAATTATTTAATAATGATGTCACCTGTATAATGATATATTGATTTCAAGTTGAGCTATATCATATTACAGATATTACATGAACTGTGACTGAATACATCTTTTACTTTGACAAAGCTGCGTTGAACTACTTGGTATTATATTCGGGAAGACTGTGCCACTAAAAGTCTGTGGAATTACTCCCAGAGTGCTGTTCTGCTATTCTTAGGAAATGGCTATACCAGCTCATGTAGACAGCAGCGTGATCACTTACCCCCCTCCTTTTTCCTTGTCCCATCTCGTAGCACATCATTGCCCAGACAAGAGGCGCATGTCGAGACAATGCCCATTCAGTTCAAGGATTCAGTTCTGTTCCACTTTGCACAAATATCTGCCTTCTCCTGCAAAAACAGCCATAGATATTAATTATGGATTTTTAACAACTGCCCCAGTAATACCATGGTGCACTTAGTAGCATATGTGCTTGTAAGAGACCAGCTTGCATAGTGTTTGCACATTAAATACATGCCGATGTTACATTCATGGAAGGATATGTAAATGATACAAATCAAGTTTTACACGATTATTACAAGTACGCATGTATAATAATACTTACAGCAATGCAAAATCCTGGACTGAAATAACAAGACTTCCTGCGATGGGATCAGTCTATATGGTTAACACTGATAAATTACCATATACTACCATGAAATGCTTTATAAGGCTAAATTTTATTATGAATAGTAAGACAAAACATAGAGTCTGAAGTTGCTGTTTTTTTATTTCTTCATTCATCAAATTGTGGATTAATTAAGGTTTTGTGAGGTTACCTGTTATGTTACCTTAGTGCCTTTTTGTTTACTAGTTGTTTTACACTCTGAGTTCCATAGAGTCTGAAGCAGTTTTTTTCTAAAAAAAATAAGTATTTTAAAACATCAAAGCTATTACATCCATAATACTGCAAGAGCTGAATTTTCCCTAGCAAGTACAGTTTTACAAACTTCGCCTTTTTTTTTTATTTTTACATAGCTAACATTATTCAGTGAGTCCTAAACTTGCTTAGGCAGTTGGGAGAATAAACTCCACAGACCTGACAATTTCTCATTGTCACTTATGTTATCTTTAAATTAAACATGAGGAATTAAAATACAAATTTTACAAAGTCTCTGTGAAGGTGACCATGCGGATCTGTTGCTTACGAAAACAATAAGAAAAGACTTACTTCACAGTTACTTAAAACACTGTGATCAGTTTCAGCACAGCTGAACCAGCCTTCTGAACATTTTTATCGCAGTGGTACACCGATAGCATTGTTGCCTCACAGTAGGGGGTTTTCCTGTTCGATTCTGAGATGGAATGCCTTCTGTGTGGAGTTTGCATGTCCTCCCCACGGTCGAGTGGCCTCCGAAAGACATGCGTGAATGGGCGTGCCTTCGCTGAAGGTTGGGCATTGGGCTGGCAACTCAGCACCATAAAAAATACTGCCAATCATTAGCGGACCGGAGTTCCGCTGTGGTGACCCCCTAACCGGGAAAAGCCGAAAAGTCAAACAAATAATGCTGAACTCAGATTTAAAGATAGTTTTAAGTTCTACACACAGACAATACAGTGTATCTCACTGGAAGGAAAATAGTTACTGAAAGTCCAGGGATGGTTGAATTGCTCAACAAAATTTTATTTATTTATTTTTTTATTTTTATTTTTTATTTTACATTTGTTAACTGGGATAGTCCAACTGGATACATGTCCATTTTCAGTGGAGGCTCGGGGAGAAAAGCTCCAAAGAAACACATATGCAGGACATACAAATATATTTTACACATTTCTAGTCTATTCAACCAGATTATATAGATGAGCACACATTATTAATTCCGTCACAAAAACATATATAATGATCAATGCATATACAAACAATAAAGTATGTTAAATATCTATCTAGATTCACATTATGCATCTGAATGTGGTATTGATAAAACTAAAATAGTCCACTCAGGAGATAGTGTGTTTAAGGCAAGAGTTAAAGGAGGAGTGGAGTAGGACTGAAGTTAGTCTGGTGTGAAGCAGGGACATAACCATTTGTTGCTGAGATGGCTTTTGATAGATTTCTTAAATTTGGATAGAGAAGATTCTAAGGGTAATGGATGGAGGCAGGGAGTTTCAAATTATGGATATGTAAGATGAGTAGAGGGAGTCACCGGCATGGTTGTGTGATCTATTAACTGTTAATAGTAACATATCTGTGGAACGGAGTTGCCTAGGACAGGAATACTGCTGAATTAGGTTGCTTAAAGCTGGTGTTTTATTTGGGTGGGAGAGCAGCTTATAAGTGATGATAAGTTGATTGTAGATTAATAAATTTGGCAGTTCAAGCCAGTCCAATTATTTTAGGTTATGACAGTGGTGGGTTCTAAAAGATGAGTTATTAACAAATTTGGCTATTTGATTATAGCAGGTTGCCAGTTTGCTGGTTTCTGTTTTGGATAGATTTGTTAGGATTGGGGATGCATAAAGTAATGTTGAGAGCAAGTGAGTGTGAGGAATTGTGGTCCTAGCAGTATGGGTCAAGTAGGACTTGTGTTTGTAGAGACTGCCTAGCTTTCTCTGAGTGTTTTAATAGCTAGATGAATGTGGATATCGAACTTTAACTTGTTATCAATGGTGACGCCTATTTGGTTTGTGTGAGATTCGGGTGTGATAAGTCTACCATTTTTAGACTGAATATTGAAAGTGGCGGTAAGGCTGGTATTTTGTGAGGGGTAAAATAGCAGGATCTTGGTCTTTTTGGGGTTAAGAATGAGGCCATTGTCAGTAAGCCATTTTTCAACTGAGCTTGTGATTTGTGGATAATGCTCTCTCAAAATATTGCTAGTATTTTCTTTACATTTACAATCATCCAGAGTTTTTGAAACAATTGCTTGAAACATGCCAGTCTTAATATAATTACCAGCTAAGTTTCTTCTTCATGAAGTTAAGACAATATATGAGATTTTTCAGTGTTAATAATCCACCATTTTCATAAACATTGTGCAGTTCCATACAAGGAACTCACATGGAGTGGAATGTAACTACTCCAGTAAAAATTGTATGCAGTTTGTAAGAAAGCATCACCCTCACATTTCAGCAAGATTACAGAGAGCCACTATTTAAGTGCCAAGGACCAGGACTTCATGTACTATATAGGCAAACAGTCACAATGAAATATGTTTAAATACAGCTTAGTCATTCAGTGGTACTTTGAAAAGGAAGCAGGAATCCCATCTGCATCAGACAACGATTCTAAAGGAAAACCTTTTAATATTCATTAGCTGTATGTTCCAGGTTGACTACTAGTCAACAAGCCTGATGATGTACATTTAGCTCTAAGAAAAAGTATTATTTAAATAGTCCTTGATGACTATTTCACCACAGCTGTCAGTATACCTTCACCCTATAATGAGGAATGTAGATGCTGGCAGCTTGGATCAGATAGCCTCCCCTTGTCCACCACTGTCCAGGCCAGCAGCCAATCCTGGGTTACCTGTGATGTATACAGAAGACAATATCTATGCCAGTGGGCTGGTTATCTCTTAATATTTTGTGTCTTGTGGCATATCAACAGACTAAGCCTTTGTTAGTGTTGGTGGAATACCAGTATCTGTGCTTTATGATCTGCAGTCATGGCACTAAATTCATCAAAGTTTTAGCTTTTGTTCCATGATCACAGATAAGGGTACGTTTGCATACCATGGCAATGATGGGTCCTAGCAGTACTGTACCTTCCTTCAGGTGAAGATCTGTGACATCAATCTTACTAGGCCACAGTAAAATGTTGTTGAGTAGTGTGACATCAATGTCACTTGCCACACACAAGTGTTGTTGAGCTCCGTGATATTGATGTTAATAGGCCACATTAAAGTATCTTTGAGCTGTGTGACACTGATGTCACTGGGCCACACTGCAGTGTCACTGAGTATAATAACATCGATACTGGTGGGGCACACTAAAGTGTTCCATTACTCAGTCGCTTTGCCTAATGCATCCAATAATATTGGCACTGATTTTGGTGAGTATGTTTCTAAATGTTTAGGCTTCCTTTATTTATTTGCTTCTGATGTTATTGCTCACTCATAAACTGCTGAGCACTGCTTCAGTATATGGGGACATGTTTTCATAAAGCATGTTTTAGGTGTTATTACTCTGCACTTTTAGCTACATAAACTGTAGCACTGGGCTGTGCCTGCAAATAGTCTATTGTGATCACTGCACTACCCGAGTAAATAAACTAAATAAATAAATAAAATTAAAAAATGAATAAATAAACTACAACTTCCCAGCATTATCTACAAATCACAAGTGTGAATCACAGATTGTGCTTTGCGTCTTCTTGTACATGCGTTCTGCATAGTGTTCTTAGCCTTTATGAATCACGTGGACACCACACTATCTTTTCATGTATCAGCCCTCTTCAGTTTGTTTACAACATTCATGAATACCACTCAGGGTTAGTAGTTAAGTTTCTTCTTACTGAAAAATAGTATCATATAGTACTATGAAAAGAATTTATAAAATTCACCAGTATTCATATGGTTGCTTGTTTTCCTATTGCCAAGAAATAATAATGACATATTTTAGTTGATAGCTAATTCGTAATAATTGTTTTTTTTCTTTGGGACTTAGCTGTCAATAGTAAAGTATATATTTCTTTTAAGATTTACTATGCTCATGCATCAACCTGGTGAGCATTCTACTGCCATTACACTGTTTGAATGTTTTATCATTTCATGAGATCATAAATTAAAAACAAACACATACTTAAGCTTAACATGTATTCATTTGGTAGTGTGGTTATGCTTATCTTTCTCATTATTCATCAGCTCACTAGGCATGACAAAGGAACACAGAAGCATATTTTTAATAATAAATAAGTTTATCCACTCCTGCTGGATTAGCTGTAGGTCTTGATTAATCAGCAATCTAATTATTCCACCAGTACTAGTACTACCCTTTGCGTCTCTCATAAATGAATTCATTTCTTTGCTCTGACCCCACAAGCTCCTCAAACTCCTTAGAAAGGCTTGTCCATATTCTTTTCCCTCTTTCTGTGAAAAAATGATTCCTCACAGTTCTCTGAACTAATTTCCCCTTAATTGTGTCTTTCATTTTTTACATATTATTTATTTTGAAAAGTGTTGCACACTTGGATTTCTTTGCGCACTGACAAAGCAGAAATGAACAAGATGAAAAACCTCATTTAAATAATGTTATTTATGAAAGTTGAGAAATATCTTAATTGAACAACTCCAATGTGTATTACTAGTCACCACTTAACTGCTGGTGATAGGGAAATTACCCATTCCAGGTGAAGTTTACCCACTTGGGTTGTTCCATCATGGGTAATGAGTGGTGAAATGGACACGAACAGTGTTAACAATCATCAGTGATGAAGTGGTGGTTATTAAAGTAAACATCGATATCTTCAGTTTGATTTAGCAATCATACCTCTGCAATCTAACACTGTCTTTGTCTCCAGCATGATGTCTGACAAAGTAGCAAAGCAGGATATAAGAAAAGGAAAACTCCAAACTGACTCACTCAGTGAGATGAGTCTGAGACAAACTTAAATAAAGGATAAGATAGTAATATTTAACTACATTGATTCTAGGGATTGAATGGTAACAAAGTGCAGTTGAGGGGGGCTTAAACTGATATTGACCTCTGCATCATCTTTGGGAGCAATATCCCTACATAACATCAGCTTCAAGCTAAAAGACAATATGTTCTGAACCCTCCTATATGAACCATTGTTTTACTAAAGCTGTTGACAACTAATGATAAAGAAATCATAAACCAAAAGTATATATTTTTAAAATCACTCGATCCTCCTCCTCTGACAATTTGCACTGTTTGTAACTCATTTATCTATGTCCTCACTTTGACTCTCTGTACCTAGCATATATAGACACCTTCAGGACTACCTACATCTAGCTATGTCATACTGCATTTATAGGCACGCATTTATCAATGTCACTATTGGACTTGTACTGAATCTGAACTGTATCAATACTTTTTAATGATATGTCATCAATAAAATCAGAAAATATGAAACAGCTAAGGAGTAAAACTCAAGATAGAAACCCTTAAGTGCATTAAAAATATTATTGTTTTAATATTATAACATATTTATTCATTTCAATTAACATTAAATACAATTTAAATAAAATATCAACAGATAGGCAATGAGCCATAGAAAATTCAACAAGTGAAGATTAAAACAAGAACATAAATGTTTAAATAACCAAATTAAAGAAGTCCATAGAACACTTGCTACAAAATCCCTCAGTCAATGTAAGGGTTATCACCTCCTTAATCTTGAAAGTTATATTGAAATTACCTAATCAACATCCTAGCACAAGGCCCTGTGATATGATAATTTGATGATTGCAATCTTTTTCATAATAGGACACTGAAGTTATTCCAGTCTCTTGTTACCACTCCTTAAATGCTCATCGATGAATCTGTTTATATCTACAATCATCTTTCTAAATTTCTGTCTAAACATACTAATGATGGATTCCATTTATTTATACATTTTTGTCTGTGCTTTCTGTTAGTCATATTTTCGTCTTCCTCTGTTAAGGCAGTTATTAATGTCTGCAGCTCTCCAGTTATTTGTAACGTTCTGTCTATGCTTTCTGATAGTAATACTTTCTTCTTCATCTATTAGAGGTTACTATTAAATTTTACAACTGTTATTTCATGAGCGTATATTGTATTTTGCATTGACAGGTTAGTACCTTGTTTGCTAGTAAAAATATCACATTAACTGTTGAGCATACTTTGTTAGGCCATCTTCCACTTGCCAGCCCAAACATAAAGTTTGGGTACAAGTTCTAGATGAATTCCTGTGACTGCATCTGTCATCTTTTGCATATTCCTCTTATTTATTGATTTATTTATTTATTTGCAGTTTGTTAACCAGGAAAGTCCATTGGGCCAGTATGAACCCTTTTTCAATGGAGGCCCAGGGAGAAAAGCTCCATGTACATACATACAGAAACAATACAAGTAACAATCACATCAAAATTAATACAGGGTAATACAGAAATAAGTCAGCAGAAGTTATTACAAACAATTTCACAATACCATCAATGAATCACATCAGAATTAATGCAGGATATTAAAGAAATAAAAGTGAGCAGAATTTATTACAAACACATAAAAAAATAACAAAACTGTATGGTATGCCAAAGTTATAGGTTTATGGTGCATTAAGCATTAAGATTTCTGGGAGGTAGACAACCTGTAATATTTAAAGTGAAAAAAAGAAAAAAAAAGAGGGAGAGAAGGAAGTTATAGGAGTCAGAAGGAGGAAGAAGACTAGGATGTCTGAGTGGAAGGTAACGTTTTGAGAAGGTATACTTGATGGCAGTGGAAGGATAGCATAGAGATTAAGAGGGGTGGGAGCAGGTGCATTCCCATTTAGAAGAGAGATAAGAGGGGAGTAAGGTCTTAAAAGTAGAGAGGTTCTGGATAGTTTGAATATGGGGAGGAAGTGAGTTCCATTTCCATAAAAGATAAAAGAAATTGGCCAGGAGTGCGTAATGGTTTATACACTTCCAGTAGGTTCTGTTTATTAGACCGGAGGGATCAGTCAGGAAGGTGCATGGTAAGGGTGGAAGACAGAGTTGAGAATTGAGAAGGCTTGAAGATGAGTTTATGGGCAGTGGAGAGTTGAATGAAGGAGAGATAGTTGGGGAGCTCTAGCCAGTTTAAGGAGTGTAAGGAGTCACAGTGGTAAGAGGACGATTTGGCACTTGTAGCAAACTTTGTTATTTCATTGTAGCAGGATGCCAGTTTAGTTTTAAGGGTAGCTTGAAGATTGGTAAGGATGGGTGGCCTGTACATGAGAGATGGGGGGAGGTAGGTAGTAAAGAGGGTAAGTTTAGTTGAAGATGTTAGATAGTGATTGTGGCAGTAAAGCATGTCAAGTTTCTAGTGAGTTTTCTTAATGTTAGTTTGAAGGTGGCTGTCAAACTTTAGTTGTTCGTCAATAAGAACTCCTAGAAGCTTGGTATGAGGGACTACTTCGATTGGAGTCATATTTTGGCTATTGTAGAGAAGGAGTTTTTGTCTATTTTGGTGTTTTTAGATTAAATGAATATCATGATTTTGGTTTTGGCTGCATTGAGAGGTAGGTGATTGTTTAGCATCCAACCTCGGTGCTGTTGAAGGTGGCCTGAGTTACTTGCAAGAGTGTGGGGAGAGATTCAGCAGAGCAAATGATCGTAGAGTTGTTGGCATATTAAATGAGTTTAGCATTTGGGATGCAAAGATGTAAATCATTTATGAAGATATTGAAAAGTAAAGGGCTCAGTATAGAACCTTGGGAGACATCTGTGAGGGAGTCTAGGTAAGAGGAGGTACAGTTGTTCCATTTAATGGCCTGTTGCCTATTTGAGAGGTAACTACAGAACCAATTGATAGTTGGGGATGAAAGATTAAGGTGAAAAAGCTTAGACAGTAGTAAGGTATGGGAAATTGTATCAAAAGCCTTGGATAAGTCTAAGAAAAGGGAAAATACCATATTTCCTGAGTCCTGGGTGTGGTTGATATTGTTCAGAAATGATAGGAGAGCATCGGTGGTATTGTGACTGAGTCTAGAACTATGTTGTGCTGGAGTAAGGAGATGATTGTCTAAAAGGTAAGGTAAGAGTTGTAGGTGAAAACATTTATTTTTTTAATGTATTTTTCAGATAGGGGAGAGGATGGCTATGGGGCAGAAGTTGGAGATGTCAGTGTTGTTGTCTCCTTTATGTAAGGGAATGATGAAGGCTTTGTTTCCAAGGGGAGGGGTTTCATAGGATTCTTGGATGTAGCAGTTGATTAGAATACAGATGGGAAGAACTATGCCCTCAGCAGCTAACTTGGGAAAGTTGGATGGTAAGTTGTTGGTGGCATTAGAACATGTTTTTAATTTATTAAGAAGTTTTTTTATAGTGTTGACAGGGATGGGTTTGAGGGAGAAGGGAGGGGGGTGGGTAGTATTGGTGGCAGAGGGAGAGGAGTTGGAGAGGGGAGATGTAGAAGGAGCAGATGAGTTTTTAGGAAAGATGTAATTAGCTTGACTATTGAGTCAATGAAGAAGGAGTTGAAATTGGAGGCTATGGTATGGTCTGGACCATTAGGGTCGGAGTAAGGGCTGTCTTTTTGGCTGGGACTAAGGAGGGCTATGATACTACTACAAAATTTCTTGGGGTTGAATTTGTGATTATTTTGTAGCTTAGAGTAATAGGATTTATGGTCTGTTGTTTAACTAGATTTAACTAGATTTCGAAGTTGTTTATATTCAGTAAGGGAGTTTGGCGTCTTATGTTTTTGGTGGAGTTTCCATGATTTATCACTGGTATGCATAAAGGTTATGGTATCTTGGGAAAGCCAAGGAGCAGTTTTGGATTTGAATCATTTAGTTCTAGGAGGAGCAAAACTGTTTAGTTTGTTAAGAAAGGAAGAATTGAAGTAACAGCGTTGTCTAGAGGGAGAGTTTTCAGAGGGCTGCAGTTCATTTTAAACAGTCGGAGAAGGACTGAGGGTTGAAATTTGTGAGGGTACCGATTGAAATATAGTGATGTTGTAGGTGTAGTGGGGAAGAAGAGCAAAGTGCAAAGGCAGGTAGGTGATCACTAAGTGGATTGGGAAGAGTGTCACTGTCAGAGATGTAACTTATATCCAGTTTAAGATGGCGTCTGAAGAGTTATCTTCAGTGGGCCTGGTAGGAGAGTTCATTAATTGAGAGAAACCATAAAGTTTATACTATTTGAAGTGGTGGTTGCATGTATGGAAGACCAGTTGATGTTGATGTTGCCTAGGATAATTGTTTCATTACTAATATTGGATGAGAACCAAAAAAAAATATCTTCAAGAATGGGGATATTGTTACTGGGTGGAATGTATAGGGCAGCAATCACTATATTTTTATGATTGTTAATCTTTAGGAGAGCCAGGGTTATTTCAGCTGTAGTAAACTGAGGTATAGGGTTGGTGTAGGGTGTCACTGTTAGACAGGAGAAAAAGAGTGGGGCTATTTCACCTCCTTTCTTGTGAGCTCTGCCATTTCTAATGATTCTGTAGTTGGGGGTGATTTCGGAGTCTTTCAGGTGAGGCTTGAGCCTGGTTTCAGAAATAGATAAAATGTCAGGGTGGTTATGGGGGAGCCAAGCATGGAAGCTGGATAGTTTGTTGCAGAGGCCTTAGGCATTAATAGTAGCGAAGAGGAGAGTCTTGTAGGAAGAGGGTAAAGGAGTTGGAGAGCAGTTGGTATTAGGATTGGCAGAAGGACCAGGATTAGGGTGAATATCACCAGAAAGGAGGATAGAGATTAGGCCAAGTAGGAAGGGTAGCAATTCCTTGGGATCTCTAGAGTTGGGGTTGGGAGTTAAGGAAGAAGGAGGGATAGTGAGTATGAGGGGTGGAAGTACTTTTTGGGGTCACAAGAATCTTTCTGTTAAAGAGGATATAGTTGGAATGGTATAGGTAGGGAGAAATGTAGACAGAATAGTGGGGTTCTTTTTGGGGTGGGTAGAGATTATATGGAAGGGTAGAGAATAAGTGAAGGCAGGGAGATAAGTGAGGTGGAGTAGAAGGTAGCAGTAGAGTGAAAGAAGAATTGTAAGTAGTGGCATTGCAGGTATGGTATGCATGGTTAGTGTGATGTTATAGTAAGTGTTGTTTATAATAAGAGAGGATGTAGTAGTGTGCTGATAGTTAAAGGTGTAGTGTATTGAAGGTGCTTAGGTATAGGTGATTGGGATTACACAGAGGAGAAGAGATGGTATAATTGGTGAGGGAGAGGGGAGATTGCAAGCAAGGTGGGACGGAGGAGCTTGGTGGGATACGTTCAGTGAAAAGTGAGAGTGGCTTTGTGGCTATAAGTGTAGAAATAGCAGGGGCAGGTGGGAAATGGGGGCAGGGTAGGAGAGTGGCATGAGCTCAAAGGGCAAATGGAGTGGGCAGAGCTGAGAAGGGGAGCTAGACACAAAGAAAAACATTCAATGGAAAATTTTGGAGCAAATCAGAAATAGTGGCTGGAGAAGCCCAGAGGTAAGTTTAATATCAAGGAGTGTAATGGCTATGCAATTAAAGGGACATTTGAGTAGCAAGTAGAAAGGACAAAATCCGGGGAGTTGCAGAGAGCAGTAGAAATAGTAGTAAACACTGTTTCTAATGCCAACACTAAGTCAATTAGATTTAAATTACAGTTATAACAGCAGTTGTAGCACAGCATAGTTGCATAGAAACAACATAGCTGCAGTGGTAATGTCCATAAAACACTGTTGCTGAATGGCAGAATCAAACCAGTGAAATAAACAAAAAAGCAGAGCCATAGTCAAGAATCAGAAAAAATGAATACCAGTTGTATAGATCCAAATAATTAGCTAAAAACAACACTTTAAGAAATTCCTGAGGTCTAATGGCTTAGTAGTGAGCAGAATTCAATTGCTGAAGAGCACTTGTGTCCTGATGGGAGACTAGTAATTTAAAGATGGCTCTATAAACAGCAGGAATCTAATACAGACTTAGTATTGAAGGTGGGGGTAGCAAAAAAGGATGTGAACCAGGTGCAATGCAAATAAACCAGCCAAACCAGACAGGCAAGCAGTGGAAAGCTATCAGTGAAGACCTCGGAGGGTGTGAGTAATAATACAAACTCTACCTGTAAAATGAAGGAGAGAAGAGACAGCAAAGTTTATTAAGGTTGGGAGTGTGTCTTCACATTGACTTGCTTATTAGTAGCCAGTTTGTGCACAGATTAGAGTAGGAAGACACATCAGCAATGAAGGGGAATGTATAGAGATGCAAATAAACAGGTGGGGCTCAAGTGATACAAAACTAAGGCAAACAGCACTGAAAGGGCTGCTTGAGGGTTGATTTTTAATCACAGAGAATAGGAAGGACCTGAATTAAGTGTATACTGTCTAGTAGCTAGTTAGGATTGCTGCACAAGCTGGGGGGGACAAGGCTCAAACAGTCAGTTTTATTAGCACACTGAGAACTACTAAGTAACGCTGCTAATGTTAAAGCTTCACTGTCATAACACATACATGTAGAATGCCTGGGTGGACTCACTCTGCTCTTCAGGCTCAAAAGGTAGATCCTTGTTTTAGTTTTGCAGTACTGACTCCTTCTTAGATTGCATGGGTGGGGTGGTAGCCGCAGACTGCAGAGTTGCTTGAGTGTGGTCAGCGAGCAGAATTCAGTTGCTGAAGAGCACTTGTGTCCTGATGGAAGACAAGTAATTTAGAGATCCTCTTATACCCCTCAAAGTTTGGCCATGAACAGAAAATATGTCTCCAGTCTCCCAGCTGCCCTGAATCAAATCTTCACATTCATCATTCACCCCTCTTAACAATCTCCCCAATTTAACTGGGGTACAGAAGTATTTGTTCAAACAACAAATACTTCCCAGCAAAATTTCTAATGTTTCCAAACTTAGTACAAATTTTACATGTTAGTGAAATTTCAGCTGTTTTTTGCACTGTGATTTCTAGGCTAAACATTCTCTCTCTACCTTACTTTTATTCTTATAGCCACTGGTACTCTCAGTATTGGCATCCCATTATAAGAATTTGAGACCAACCCTCTCCCTACTTCCTTCAGAATGTAAACATTGCTTGTGGGGTATTTGAAATCTGTCTGAAACCTTCTGCCATTTAAAGCTTGTATCTCCATTTACACTTTGTACAAATATATTCATAGTTCATAGTTCAATACTAGGCTAATTGCCCTGAAGGACCATTATAAGTCTAACCAATAACTCAAGGTCATAATCAAACCCTGTACTTTGTGTCTATGAGGTGAAGACCTTAACCATTTTGCCAATCCCATCCCCTCATCAAACCCTGTTCTTTGTGTTTGTAAGGTCAACACCTTCACCATTACCAGGTGTTTCTGCCTGTTTCGAACTACAGTAAAAGGACTGCATCTGGCAATCCCTTTGAGTAGCTTCTATTAGCAATATCATCTCTAACCAAAGCTACAGCTTCATCTAAAAACAACCAACGAATTTCCTGATTTAGTACATTTAATAACTGCTCTATACTTGTTTTCCAAGTTGCCCCAAGAAAATTTCCAGCCAGTCAGAAGCAGTACCCCTCTCCCTGATTTTCATACAGCATTTCCTTCCAAAACACTTATAGTGTAACATGCAAAGTCTTATAAGGTTTGCAGATAACAATACCAACCAGTATTGTTCCATATTAGACACCTAAAGATACCCATTTTCAAAAAACAATCACTTTCTCCAAGATACATGGGGTTTACCAGTAAACCACAGGATGTATTCCGAACCAAAAACCACAAATGAAACAAAAAGGTCCAGTCACATGAAGCAGTCAATGAAGGCAGCCACTAACAGGATATAAGCCAAGTAATTTGACAGGATCCAAAATATAAAAGAAATACGTTCTTTATTGTACAAACACACCGATTGAGCACTTTCTTTTCCAAGCAGGAAACTTCATCAGAATCTGTTACATCACATCCCTCCAACATTTAAATAGTTTCCTACATGGGGTTTAGCCCTACCCCATAAAATTATTTCATCCCATGATTTAATATTATATAAGATGCTTTTGGTGATTGCTGGTGGCCAAAATGTCTGTGATATATATGACTCCCTACTGAAATGACAGCACTCAAAATGCCAATTACCAAAAAAGCCAAAAAAAGACCAAAAACACAGGAGAAGAGTGAATCTTGAAAATTGCTCTTCTCTTTAAAATGTATTTTTTATATGGAGACAAGCCCTCCCCCACCTCAGACTTATATATACCAACTCTGACATCACCATACCTCAAAGAATCAGAATATTCTGAGAAATGGTAACTCCAATTTAGTATATGTAAGTCTGTTCATTCAGTCATTCAGTCTCCATATTTCGGGGCTCGCTTTAGCGGGTCTTGACATCTCAAATGGTTACTGGCATACATATATAACCACAGAGAAGAATAAAGAGCTGTAAAGCATGGACTCTTTGATGAAGATCTAAAATTCTTTCCTTCCATTTCTGCAGCCAAACCCAGATTTTGCATACTGTCATCTAATTTGTCAAACCTAGGAATTTCTCCATACCTCCTATCAACATTGCCCTCAAAATCTTTCTGTTGAGCATTTTATTTCTGAATAATATTGCATATTCAGACTTCAACTGCCTTCTTAAACTAAGGTTAACAGCCACATTATTTTTGCAACATTAACTCTACAACTCCAAATTATTCCACTAACCCAAACAACTTTGGAATGTCTTCTTGTGGCTGAGAAAGAGTTCTCAATACATCATCTGCAAATAAAGATTTTTTTGGTGCATTGATTCCCATAGATATACTCTTGTTAGAATCTGATCAACATAGTCAATGGCATGTCAGCTCTATGATGCAGAGGGATAAAGTTCTGATTATTACGCAATTGAAACTAGTTTTAATAGCAGCTCAGGTGTTTGCAGGACCTTCTCATCTCTTCCTCTTTCATTTCCTTATGTTTCTTAGCATATTTAAACTGTTTTTAAAACCTTAAAAGGAGATTTTTGTGCAATTTACACTATTAAATCTATACTTAGCACCCTCTCCCTCAAAATCACTGTCCCTCTAGAATTTTCTAGTATCCCAACCTCCAGTGGAATAAATATCCCTGGTTGCCCATTAATAGCAATTTGATAATTAACTCTGAAATAGACAAAAGTCAAGATTTTACTTGGATTTTCTCAGCATTAGCTTCCCTCCTTCTTAACGCGTTCAAGCCTATAGTGCCTTTTTTTAATTTGTCCAGTTAACACCCAGAGTTCCTTATGGCATCCTGACCTTTTCTGGGGATGTCATCTTTAATTGTGTGTTACCAGCTAATAATAAAATTAGAATGGACAAGGAATAATCAACAAAATGACACTATGATTGTTAATGTAGGACGTCGCACAATAGAGAATTTAGTTACTTTTTCGTCACTCGTTATTCATATTAATGTTCATATTTTCACAACCAAGAGACCTACAAACTACTGCTTAGATATGGTGTGATATGCTATAGTGAAATACAAGAATATTCATGGCCATTGCCCATTTATATCACAATATACTGGTGCTAAATATTATTTATTGTTTATTTATTTATTGGCATTTGAATACCAGGAAAATCTAACTGGGTAGTATCCCATTTTCTGCAAAGGGCCTGGGAGAAAATCTCCGAGGTATTACAAAACATTTTAAGAATAATTTTACAGCCTTTAAAAATAATACAAAAAAATACAGTTTAAATAAGTATACCAAATTAGACATAATATGAAAGCATTAGTTAAGAATAGATACAAGTTATTTCATAATGATTTAATACTTACAGAAATTGTAGCCATTTTATAGAGAAATTAAAAGTAAGTTATTATAATACAAACAGGAACTGTAATATGAAGTGAGAGAAAAGCAGTTTTATGGTACATTTAAAGAGAAATCCAAGGGTGAGAAATTGTTAGAGGTGAGGAAGTAAGTGAAGAAGGGAGAATATGGAGATATAAGATATGAGTAGGTATTTGTCCACATTTAGGAATATAGTTTATCCTGGTGATGAACAAGAACAGAGCTGGCTTTTGACTAGGAAAGCTTTCAGAATGGTTTTGAAGAGTGGGAGGGAGGGTATTAACCTGACGGACAGAGATAAGGAATTCCAGGACTTAGCAACATGGCACAAGGGCAGACTATGCACAGCAGATTTGGTAGGTTTGTGGACAGACAGGAGTTTTTGGTCATTGGATCATAACAACAGAATGGGAACATAGTTGTGCAGAATGTTATTTTGTGACAGACAAGCAGATTACAGATAATTTTATAGGTGGTAAGAAGCTGTGTATATCTTAGTTGATGAGGTAGTTCTAACCAATTTAGGCATTTTGTGTTATAAAGTGGTGGATTCTGAGAGGGGTATTTGCTGCAAATTTATCATCTTTGTTATAGCGTTGTTCAGGGTTTGATTTTTGTGATACCTAATGGTTAGTATGGATGGCAGCACAATAAAGAAGTGTGATGAGGAGATAAGTAGTGCAAGTGTAGTTTTAGTTGCATCACTGAGAAAGCTTTTGGCTGTATAAAGCACATCTAGTTTTTGATGATTTTTTCTTATACAGTTTTGTATATGCAGATTGAATTTAATATTACCATCTACTCTCATCCTTAATAATTTGCTATGAGAAGTGACTTCAATTGTTGTATTATCAAGAAAGAGGAATTTAAATTTTGTTTTTTTTTTCATGGGAGTGGGATTTGGGAAAAACGTTTTTTTTTTTTTTTTTTTTTTAATTAAGCTTGAGTTGTTCATAGTTTCATAGGTGTGCACTAGGCTAATGGCCCTGGAGCCTTTACAAGCCTAGCCCATAGGCTTACCCTGGCATTGTGCCACCAGAACTTAGTTCCCAGTCCCTCTGTCAAGTAAAGATACTGGAGTGATCCCTGGGGTAAATTTTCTATTTCCCATCCACTCATAGGTTCATAGGTTCATAGGTGTGTACTAGGTTAACGGCCCTGGAGCCTATATAAGCCTAGCCCAAGAAGATTCCATAGCATCATGCTGCCCAAACTTAGCTCCCAGTGCCCCTGTCAAGCAAGGCCACTGAAGCGATCCCCAGGGTGAACTTCCTATTGCCCATCCACTCGTCAAGATTTCTCTTAAAGAGGGCCAATGAAGTGCTCTGCTTGACGTGAATGGGAAGTTTGTTCCAGAGTATGGGAAGTCTCTGGGTTAGGAACCGGCCCCCCAGCATGTTCTGTTTATTGTGTTAATGAGGTTTAGGTCCCTGAAGTGTGTGGCATGGAGGGATTGGGATTTCATTAGGTGTAGCACATCTAGCAGCTCTGGGTCAGACATGGCTTTGTAGGTCAAGCACAGATCGCCTCTAAGTAGGCGATAAGAGACAGAGCATAGCTGGAGTTTTTTGAGTCTGTCCGTATAGGGCATGTGTCTAAGGCCTAAGATCATCTTAGTGAGGTATTTTTGTGGCCTTTCCAGTTGTTGTAGGTGTCTAGTGAGGTACATAACAAATGGGGTGTTGTATTCTATAATATGTCTAATGAGGGATGAGTAGAGAGGGATTATGACCTCTTTCTTCCTGGATGAGAAACCTTTTGTAATGAGATAGGCCACATAGAAGGACTTTCTCACTACAGTGGCAATGTGGTTATCAAAGGAGACATTGCTGTCAACCTGTGTCCCCAGGTCTCTTATCACATGTTCGGTGTTTAGTGGACTACCGCCTATGTGGTAGTTCATGGGCACCGCATTTTTCCCAAAGGGAATGACAATGCACTTTTTGGCATTGAGCTTAAGGCCATGGTTCTGGCACCAGTCATTGGTGTCAGTGAGGCCATTTTGTAGAATGTCTACATCAGTTGGAGAATCAGTAATGGCTCCCAGTTTGCAATCATCTGCGAACTTGTTCAGCCAGAGTCCCTTTGTGTTGGCTTGAACATCAGAGAAGTAGATGCCAAACAGGAGAGGACCTAGGACTGATCCATGTGAGACACCATTTGTAACTGGTCAGTAGTCAGATTTGGAGTCCTCTACTTTCACAGTGTGGGTTCTATCAGTGAGCCAGTTGGCAACCCATCTTATGGCATAGGGGTTTATGCCTAGTTTGGTGAGTCTATCTATGATTCCTGAGTGATGGATGGTGTCGAAGGCCTTGGCAAGATCTAGGTAGGCTGTGTAAACTACCTTACCCTCATCCACAGCTCTGGTGACAGACTCAAAAAAATCAGTCAGGTTGAGCAGGCATAATCTACCTTTCACAAACCCAAACTACGTGGAGTCCAGAGTTTGGAGATTCCCTTTGTCCTTATGTATAAGGTCCATGATGATGCACTCCATAGCCTTACATATCAGACTCATCAGGTTAATGGGGTGGTAGTCCCCAGGGTCTGTAGTCACCCCCCCCCCTTTGTGGAGAGGGATGACTGTAACAGTGCACCATTTGGTAGGAACAAAGCCTGAAATGAGGCCCATAATTGAGTACAATGCCCCTTTTGGGATGTACCTTACCAGACACCTGCAGCAACTGGAAAGACCCCAAAAGTACCTCACCAAGAGGATCAAAGGGCTCAAACAGATGCCATATGCTGCCCGGTTAAAGAAACTCCAGCTCTACTCAGTGGCATACCGCCTGTTCAGAGGCGATCTGTGCCTGACGTATAAAGCCATGTCCAACCCGGAATTAATGGACACAGGTGTGGTGCCAGTTCACTTTGTAGTTCATGTAGAACACAGCCAGGGATATTATCAGGTCCCATGGAAGCTATATTCTTGGCTTTGGACAGTGCGGTTTTTACCTGTGTAGCCATGATAACAGGGACTTGGCATTCCTCAGGTATTGTGATAGGCCCTTTATGGGGTGAAAGGGGGGTAAAGTTCGCACTGAACCTGTCGGCCAATATGTTGGCAATATCAGTTGGTTCTGTATTGCCATTCTGCTGTAACTCAGAGCAGATCTAAGTATTGCCATGTAGATTCCTGACATAACTATAGAATGCTTTGTGGTTGTCTTTAGAATCTGAAGCAATTTTGTTTTCGTAGCTAGCTTTAGGGGATCTCTCTTGAAGAGGGCCAGTGAGGTGCTCTGCTTGACATGTATGGGAAGTCTATTACATAGCATGGGCAGTCTCTGGGTTATGACCCTATCCCTCCAGCATGTTCTGTTGATTGTGGTAATGAGGTTGAGGTCTCTGGAGTGTGTGGTGCGGAGGAATTGGAATTTCTTTAGATGTAGCATTTCTAACAGAGCTGGGTCAGACTTGGCTTTGTAAGTCAAGCAGAGATCGCCTCTAAGTAGGCGATATGAGACAGAAAATAGTTGGAGTTTTTTGAGTCTGTCCATATAGGATAAATGTTTAAGGCCTAGGATCCTCTTTGTGAGGTACTTTTGCAGCCTCTCCACTTGTTGCAGGTGTTTAGTGAGGTACATGTCAAATGGGGCATTGTACTCAATGATTGGCCTAATGAGGGAAGAGTAGAGGGAGACAATGACCTCTTTCTTCCTGGATGCAAAACCCTTAGTAATGAGATGTGCCACATAGAAGGACTTTCTGACAACAGTGGCAATGTGGTGGTCAAAAGAGAGGTTGTTGTCAACTGGTGTTCCCAGATCTCTTATAACACCTTCTGTGTTCAGTGGACTACCATCGATGTGGTAATTCATGGGAACCAGGTTTTTCCCAAAGGGGATGATGACACATTTTTTGGTATTGAGCTTAAGGCCATGGTTCTGACACCAGTCATTGGTCTCAGTGAGGCCTTTCTGTAAGATGTCAACATCACTTGAGGAGTTAATAATAGCTCCCAACTTGCAATCATCTGTAAACTTTGTCAGCCAGAGTCCCTTTGTATTGGCTTGGACTTCAGAGAAGTAGATACCAAACAGGAGAGGACCCAGGACCAAACCCTGTGGGACTCCACTCGTGATTGGTTGGCAGTCTGACTTGGAGTCAGCTACTTTCGCACTGTGGGTTCTACCTGTTAGCCAGTTTGCAATCCACCTAGTGATATAGGAGTTGATGCCTAACTTAGTGAGTTTTTCTATGATTCCTAAGTGGGGAATGGTATTAAAAGCCTTGGCCAGATCAAGGTAGGCTGTATGAACCAACTTGCCTTCATTCACAGTTCTGGTGACTGACTCAAAGAAGTTGACCAAGTTGAGCAAGCATGATCGACCCTTCACAAAACCAAACTGTGTAGGATCCAGAGTTTGGAGATTCCCTCTATCCTTGTTTATTAGGTCCATGATGATGTGTTCCATAGCTTTGCATATCAGAATTGTCAGGCTAATGGAGCGATAGTTCCCAGGGTCTGTAGTCACCCATCCTTTGTGGAGAGGGACGACTGTAGTAGTGCGCCATTCGGTAGGGACAAAGCCTGAGGTGAGGATACGATTGAACAGGGCACACAGGTGAGGTGCTAGTTCACTCTGTAGTTCATGTAGAATACAGCCAGTTATATTTTCAGGTCCCATAGAAGCTGTATTCTTGGCCTGGACAGTGCTGTTTTAACCTGTGCAGCAGTAATGCTGGGTGCCTGGCAATCTACTGGTATTGTGACCAGTCCTTTGGGGAGGGGGGGGGGTAATGTTGGCACTGAATCTGTCGGCCAGTATATTGTCAATATCTATTGGCTCAGTATAGGAGATGCTATTCTGCAGTAGCTTAGAGCAAATCTGGGTATTGCCGTGGAGATTCTTTACATAACTATAGAAGGCCTTGTGGTTGTCTTTACTATCTGCTTCAATTCTGTTTTCATAGCTAGCTTTAGAGGATTTGATGAAGGATCTCAACTTTTTATTGAGGCTGATAAGGGAGTTTTTCCAGTCTTGGGACATCACCTTATTCCCCATCAGTTTCCTCCTTCTGTTGTAGAGTTTGTTTATGGCAGAGGACCACCAGATTGGTTTCCTATTTTAGGGGGAGAGCGTCTTGGTTCTATTGGGTATGACAAGATCCATGCATTTGTGTACATGTTCATACAGTGCATTTTTTGTGAATTTCAAAGCCATGTTTCACTTGCAAGCTTCCTAAGTAATTTCGTGGAATTATACAACATTGACAGATGTGCAGATAAGTGTGGAGACATCTGTATACTGTATTAAGGAGGCCTGTTGTATGAATATGTGGAGGGTGTTGGTGAAAATGTTACAGAGGAAGGGATCAAAGTAGAGCCTTATGATACACCGGTGGTCTCAATATCTCAATAAATATCATCCAGAGAGGAATTTCTTGCTGTTGGTCAAAGTTTATGTCTGGTTAACAAAAGTGTTCTAACAATCACAGCCAGCCTTAGGCATAGGCAAATTAGGCGACCGCCTAGGGCGCTGCAGAATTTTATGTATTTATTTAAATTACTGTACTTTTGTTATTTTGCAATCTTCTCACCGCCCTGTCTCTGAGTGAAGGGCGCTGAGAAGATCACAAAATAACAAAACCATAGGGTGAAGGGAAGGGGGAAGCACCCTCCCACTTTTATAGCTTCATGGCTCAGTCCTGGGACCTCTCTTGTTTGGTATATATTTCTCGGAGGTACAGGCCAACACGGAAGGACTGTGGCTGACCAAGTTCACAGATGACTGCAAACTGGGCGCCATAATCGACTCTCCAGCCGACACAAGCATCCTCCAAAAGGGCCTCATAGAAACAGACAACTGGTGCCAGAGCCATGGCCTCAAGCTAAATGCCAAAAAGTGTATAGTCATCCCCTTTGACAAAAACAAAGTGCCCACAAATTACCACATAGGTGGTAATCCATTAAGTACAGAAGAAGTAATTAGGGACCTGGGGACCCAAGTTGATAGCAATCTCTCATTTGACAACCACGTGGCCAAAGTGGTTAGAAAAACATTTTATATAGCCCACCTAATCATGAAGGGATTCACATCTAGATCAGGGGACATCATCGTGCCTCTTTACTCATCCCTCATCAGGCCCATAATTGAGTACAATGCCCTTTTGGGATGTACCTTACCAGACACCTGCAGCAACTGGAAAGACCCCAAAAGTACCTCACCAAGAGGATCAAAGGGCTCAAACAGATGCCATATGCTGCCCGGTTAAAGAAACTCCAGCTCTACTCAGTGGCATACCGCCTGTTCAGAGGCGATCTGTGCCTGACGTATAAAGCCATGTCCAACCCGGAATTAATGGACATGCTGCACCTCAGAAAATCCAAATCCCATCGAGCTACGCGCTCGAGAGACTTGAACCTCAGCACTGAAATAAATAGGGCATGCTGGAGGGACAGATTCATAACCCAGAGGCTCCCTTCACTCTGGAATAAAATCCCAGTCCAGGTTAGGCAGAGTCCCTCATTGACTCTCTTCAACAGGAATCTTGATGAGTGGATGGGAGATTGTAGGTTTACCCCGGGTATCATTTCTGTGTCACTGTTAGACAGAGGCACAGTATACTAACCTCGAAAAAGGGCATAGCAAAATAAATTTAAAATGGGTGGCGAAAGCCAAACACATTATGGCTAGGCTTATAAATGCCCTAGGGCAGATAGCCTAGTATGAACCTATGAACCTATAAGTTGGCCAGGAGGCCGGCTTCAGCAAGTAAAAAAAAAAAATCTGTTGTCACGCGCGGAACTTAAGTTAGTTCAGTGAAGAGAGGGGTTAAGGTCATGCATGCACGTGTGGCTGCTCAGATTCAATATAAGGTAAGTGCTAAGTGTGAGTCTATGTGTAAGTTAAGCCGTTTGTTTCTGTATGCCAGAGAAAGTGAGTCTGTGTATATGTGCTTGTATGTAATTTAAATTAGTCATTCTATTACTATGAGTGTGTGTGTGTGTGTGTGTGTGTGTGTGTGTGTGTGTGTGTGTGTGTGTGTGTGTGTGTGTGTGTGTGTGTGTGTGTGTGTGTGTGTGTGTGTGTGTGTGTGCGTGTGTGTGCGTGTGTGTGCGTGTGTGCGTGTGTGTGTGTGTGTGTGTGTGTGTGTGTGTGTGTGTGTGTGTGTGTGTGTTGCTGTGTGAGAGAGTATGTGTGTGTTACTTTGTGGGAACCATGTGCTTGTGTCTTTGTTTTTGCTGAGACCTATGGAGATGGAAGAGACTGGCATCAGGATTGTGAATATCACCATTTATTGTTTAGCGATGTCTAGAAAAAATCAGAAGATATTTTAAAATCTCTCTCGAGCTTTTCCAGTCTTTGTGTGTGATACAAAGATGAAGGTGATCCTCAGGTAAACATGGTAATGTCAGATTCTCATCTGATGGACATGCCATGTGGCTGTTAGAAGTTTTGCTTGGCTAAGAGACAGGGTAGATATTTAAGCATGAGTTCAAAAGGAATTGCTCTGGAGGTGATGATGAGGGCAGTCTGTTTCTACTCTTCAGGTAAAAGTTGTCTAGGTGGGTTTTGTGTGCTGGTTTAATGAGAGTTGTTTTCCTAGCCATCTATATTGTTTCCTACTGTTTGTTTTCCTGATATATAAGAAATAACTTTCTTGGGTGGCATAAGCCAGGGAACCTTGTTGGCTAGGCTTACGTAGGCCCTTGGGCCGATAGCCTAGTACCTACCTATGAACCTATGAACCTGATGCCTGGCCCGGGATTTGAGAGTCCTTTGATAACTTCCAGATGAAGCCATCCAAACATACAGCATGCAGAAAAGCTGCCAGTTTATGGCTGCGGATATAAAGGAACTCAAGGCATGTTTCTGAATGGATGTAATGGGGTAGTGGTTATGTCATTCCCCTTTCTTCTCCTTTCTTTTCTGTGGCCAGCTTTGGCAGCCTTCTACTTTAAGGTCAGAATACTTGACTATTACTTTTGCTGTCATATAGTTAAATAAAGAAGGCTTTCTTGAGCTATTTGAATTGGGTGGATATGCTGTGAATATTAAAGCTCCTTTATTGCTGGAGCACCTAATTTATTGTTCCATATTTTAGAAGTGAAAGAATCTGCTTTCTTTTTGCTTACTTTTGTTGACAACTCAGATCAAAATCTGTAACTGCAAGTTTTTAGAGTTAACTATTGTATTAGTTTATGCACTGCACAATTGCATATTTACCTCTTTTTTATTTTTAGAAAACATTAGTGCCTTCTAGTCAGACGAATCTTGTGAGACATTTTATGTCTGTCATACAGAACTCACTATAGCATTGTGCCTGCAGCATAGCTTAATGTTGTAGTAGACCACATTTATGTGCTTCATGCATGCCTTTTGGTACAACTATAGCAAGGATGGCGTGAGTGGCACCCTGTTTTGGTTTTACCATCCCAGACTGACAAAAAAGCATCCCATAACTCAGCTGAGGGGTAAAAGGTTTTTAGGTTAAGGACAGAACTATTAAATATATACGTTACATATGTAAAAACTTATTGTTAAGCTATTGCTCCAAGCCACTTAAATGATTATCAGAAATACTTTTGAGTTTCAAGGAATGATTGTTCTGCCTAGCATCTTACACTTGAAAAATCCACACCTTTGCCCCACCCGTCAGAATTCTTTGTTGATGTGCACAACTTAGGATATAATTTAAAACTGCATATTGTCAGTACAGTTCAGATTAAGGATCACATTATTTATTTTGTCCTTATACAGACTACATTATTGTATGTGCACTTTACACTTTCTTTTTATGGCACTGAGGCACTTATTTCTATTTAGATCTGGGTTATGAAAACAATGAATTTCACTCTAGCAAGAAGGATTGCATGAAATGTATTTTATGACCAGAATTCAGAAAAAAATGATAGCACATCTCCTTAACAAAAAAGAATATGTTTAAAACTGAAGAGAGTGGCCCACAAGTGATTAAGTCTGTAATAGTAGACAGGTCAGTGCTAGAGCTACATAAGTAAGCAATTCACGTGCAGAGGTAGTATGAATACTGTAAAGACTTGGGTAGTGCAGGTCACATGACTTGGGCTCATTAGTGTACATATAGCACATTCACAATGATGCAGTTCCATACCAGGAACAGCTGAGACCCCAAACAATGTCTAAACAGCAAACTCTGTGCTATGTTTGCATTAAAAATGGGAAGGAATTGGGTGACTAGGACTGTAGAAAGTGGAAAAGAGTAAGCAGAGGAACATACAGAAGGACAATGAGAAGGAAAGAGTAATATGCATAGGGGAGGAGAGGTATTTTCTTGTGGGACAGGTGCCCTTTTATAAGAAAAATAGAGAGGGTAAGTAACATGAGGGTGGTGTGGGTAGGAAAAAGGATATAGTGATGGCAGCAACAGCAGACAAATGGATACAAAAGGGCAGCGACACTGAATTTATAGATAAAACACTAAAATGTAAAGTTGTTTGACAGTGGCAACCTCTTCATTAGTTACAGATTTCTTTAATGTAGAATTATTCAGATGGTTTTACTTCTGCAGAGATTGTGTGTATCGAATGATATTGGTGGATTGTAATTGCAGAAGTTTTGAGTGGCCTTCTATGGTTGAAATTTTCTGAAATGGGTAGTTAATTGGTTCATACATTTTGTTTCATTGCTTATTAAAAGAATGTTTAAAACTACAAATTTAAAACCCATTGTAACAAGTGGTGCTGCATTATACAAGGAATATAATTTAATACACTCAGGAAGATGCATCAAAAAACATATACGGGTATGCATGGCCCTAAAAAATGTGTGCAAGTAGTCTGTTTTGAAAACAGCCCAAAAGTAAACTTAATCCTCCACTGGCCAGATGCATTTTCTATGAATCTGGGTTTTCATGCTATTTTATTGAATGTGAGTTTTGCCGTTTCAATGAGTATGAGTTTCAAGGGCAGAGAAGTTTACAGCTTGTGTTAAATCTGTATTCATTGTGAGACTGCATTGTTTGTTTAGCAAATAGCTATCTGTGTTTGTGTTATTTTATTTCAGTATATCTGTAAACATTGTGGAGGTAAATAAGAAAACAGTATGCACACTGATATATTTGAACAGTGTGTATGGTAACCGGTGAGAAATAGCCAAGTAATGGAACACTGGAATGGGTGGGGATGGGGCTGCTGCTGAAGGGTATGGGTTGCTGCAAGAGGGGTTGCTCGGGGAGGCAATCTATTACCCTGCTAGGGCCCTATTTGACTATGATCCAGTTCTGGTATTTAAAGTAGGAAATAAGTACACAAAGGTAGTTGCAGTTTAACTACATTACAAGGTATCTTTTTCTTCTTATGCATTTAAATGATTTAAGGAAATTACTGGAGTTGCTTTCTTACTGCGGTGGTAGTGCTGTGGTAGCGTTGTCGCCTCACAGTTAGACGTTGCCCGTTCGATTCTCAGTTAGAGCATCTTCTGTGTGGCGACATGCGTGAACGGGAGTACCTTCGTTGAAGGTTGTGCGTTAGGCCCGGCAAGCCAGCACGTAAAACTCTACTGCCAATCATTAGCAGACCGGAGTTCCGCTGTGGCGACCCCTAACCGGGAAAAGCCGAAAGACACAGACTGGAGTTGCTTTCTTGGGGAGTGACCTACCTGTGGCTTAAATAGGGTTGTTTTGTGAGTATGTTGTGGGTATGGTGTAAGGGGGCGCCGGAGCACTACTTCGCCTAGGGCGCCATTTCAGCTAAGGCCAGCCCTGCTAACAATATGTGTCTGGGTTATATAGTTTACAAGGTATGATGATTTGTTTATGAAAGTTTAGCGAAAAAATATAACTCTGGGTTTGCGTACTTTATAATACATTACAGTGTTTATGGAAAGACTATCAGTACACTGACTGTTAATGCTGGAAAGGATACTGATAACATTGTTAGAGGTACAATTTTAACAGCTTTTACTGTTGAGAATGCTTTTATTTTATGCTTTTAAGCTGATTTTTCAAAAAATGTTGTGGAATGCCAGGTATGTGTAGGCTGCTAGATGTGTGGCATTCCATACCACAAAGGTGCTAATGTGTTAAAACATATTTCTACTAAACAATTAGCCCAAAAAAATTATAACTTTAAAATTAAAAGACTAACTAGCATCATAATATTGTCATTTAATATAAAAGAAAAATGTTCCCAGCGTGTAGACAAAAAGAATTAAGAATCCCAAAATGTATGGAAAATGGGGTTTCACAGAGTGAAACAAAGTAGTAAACTGGACAAAGTAATAAACATATAAGTTTTATATTTCTTTATTTTCTTTCTGGACTTCCTTCACATAGTTTGTTTAATGTCAGTAAGTTTGCTAGTATATTATCATATTTCAGTTCCCCTAATTATTACTAGTCCCTACCAAAAGCCCTTGGGATTTCTGCTTCACTGAAGACATACTGAAGGAGAAGGGAAATTTCTCCACTGTGTCCTATTTACGAGCACTTCTAGATTTAGTTATGTCAGGCTAACCATATGCGACAACAACTCTGTCTTGCCCAAGAACCTTAACAGAACTAATCTTTAAATTTTATTGTAGTGCTCAGCTAGTGAAATCAAATAAGTCTCTGTCCATGGCATGTCCAGCCTCTGTTATTCTCATACCTCTCAACTGTACAGATTTTCGCAGAATGTCCAGATTTTTGCTTCATATTTCTGGCCTATTTTTCATAAAATGATGGTTTTCTGGCAAACTAGTGACAAATCATTTAAGATTAACGTTAGAAAATAATGACAGACATTGCGTTTCAGGCTTCACTCCCTTCAAAAAACTCATGCCAATGCAAAACCTGTTATTCTGTCAACTTTCTACGTTTGTAAGAGCATTATTTAAAAATTGTCTCTATTTATGGGCCTTTGTCCCACCTTTATGTAGGCTTTGTCCAGATTTCTTGCTCTAAGAGGTTGAGAGGTATGATTCCACTGCTAATCAAGTCTGCCATATCTTGACAGTTACTGTCCCCAAGGCTAGGACGTGCTGCTCAGCAAGAGCTTCTCCTTCATCCATTACTGTAGACGCTGTTGCTACTACATTTAAAATTCCATCTTGGTTCCCTGGATGTGTCTCTCAGTGCCTCTGTGGAGTCTTGAAAGGTCTGTGAGTGGTCCAAAGAAGGAAGTTTTAAACTTTCATGCTAGAACACCCAGATGTGCAGTCCCTTTGCTTTCCATTCTTGCACGGCCAGAATGAAAAAGCCATTCTTTCTGTGAAATAGTTGGGTAGTCTTCTTCCAGCTTTTCCACACATCAGCTTTCTCCCTGATTACCACAAGTGGGATAAGCGATACTCCTTCAATGCATAGTTTTAAAAGTGAAGCATCTTGGTGCTTTTGGACCACCCTGCCTTGCTGCCATGGAGCACAATAAGCTGTGTCTACCAGGATTTCTTCCTCTGAGATCTGAATTAGTTCAGATAGCAGTCTTTTACCAACTTCCTTTAGTTCTGGGATCCCACAAAGGCAGATCTGTTTATTCCTGCTTCCACCATTTGCTGTTCCATATAGTCCAGTCTAGTTTCCAATGCCACAGCCCTTGTCCCTGGCAGTCTACATAGAATGTACTACATCAGACTGCTCGTTTAGGGCAAAGTCATTTTTTTAAACCTGACATTATTGCTCCCCATATATTTTCCTAGGGTTGATTAGTTCATCTAATTTCCATTGGAATTTCCCTTAATGAAGGCTCTACACCACAACATCTTGTGCAAGAGCAAGCCATCTTAGCATCACTAATGCACCAATTATAAATGTTACCCTGACAATTGATGTCTCCTTTCTGATAGTGTCTCCTTTTTTGTCATATGACTTGTTCGACTTCAACAAGTACTCAAATTTAGTTATAGAGCTTATTTATTTTTTAATCAGACTGGAATAATACCTCATAATATATCTTACTCCCCTTCAGAAGGCTAGGATCTTCCTGCTTATTAGAGGCAGGGGGGGCTAATGGAGCTGCAGCTCTCAGCCCCAGTCAGAAACAAGTCCTGGGTGTGACATTCCCAGTTTAGCCTGAAATGCTGTGCTGCTGCCCCTATAACAAATAACCAAACTCCTCATAACTTTCCGCTCCAGGCGTGTGAGGCCCAAAATCTAACAGTGACTAAGTAACATCTACCAGAAGTCCTTGCATTAAACATATTCTGCTATACAATGGTTATGGGTGGTGGGAATTATGCATTTTTACCTTGATCCAGTTTTTCACATTTTGTCTATCTGAGGTAGAAACAGGGGCAATTAGTATACCTGGACACTTACGTGAGTATCATATTCCACATGGAAACTTTCCTTCTGCCCTGATAACACTCTTAATCTCTTAGCACAAGAACTCTGGACAAAGCAAAACACAATAACAAAAAAACAAACAGTATAAACCTACACAGCTTCACACAGCTTATTACAACTCTAACCCATGGCCTATCCAGTAGATCAGAATCCACCCTACACTGGATATTAGTATCTCATCCACAAAATTATTCCAACTCAGGCACCTTACCCAACATACTAAGTGATCTCCTCCCAGCATTCACCAGTAGGACCCACCCTCAAAACTCACTCCTACAACACATCCAGAAATCTCACCCACTTTGACTGTGACAAATTTGTAAGCACTCTAAAAGTCCAAAGTTGACTCCCACTAAAAACTCTCCCCTAGATGAAGCTTTTAGCTATTTCATCAAACTTTTTCTGGACACACTAAACAGCTTAGCCCTTATATGAACCAAATGAACCAAGGCCAACCATGCCCCTTGGCTAACCAAATCAACCAACCAGAGCCTCCTCCATAGAGATAAAGCATGGAAACAATGGAAAAAATATAAAACTAAACAAAACAAACTTACTTATAAGCAACTCTGAAATAAATCCAAAAAACTAGTCATACAAGATAAGAAAAACTACTTTACCTTGCAGTTATCCACCTCAAACAACAATCCAAAAAGGTTTTGGAAGTCAGTCTCTACTTTATTTAATCCTGGCACTTTACAAAACCCATCCCCCTCACCTGATAAGATCCCACAGCAAATCTCCCATGACTTTAACTCCCATTTTATTACTACCATTCAAAACCTAATCTAAGACCCTACAACAAACTTAAGCCCAAACTCACAACATACATCCAATTCCTCACATAATAATAAAACTTCCCCTACTCTAGACTCCTGCTTTAATAATCTATCAGCACCTTCATTCTCCAGCCAACCAATTCTAACCTCATAAATATTCAAACTTCTAAATAAACTTGAACCTTGCTCTCTCTCTCTCACTCTCTCTGCATGACAACCCCCCCCCCCGAATATCTAAAACTAGCATCAAGCGCAATTGCATACCCAGTCAGTATTCTAATAAATCGATCTCTCTCTGAATGGTATGTCTCACATTTATGGAAAAAATCTTTCATCGCCCCTCTACATAAAGGTGGAACTTCCCATGACCTGTCAAATTACCACCCTATCTCAGTACTTTCACCACTATCAAAAATTCTAGAAAAATGTGTACAGACTCAATTACTTAAGCACCCCCTTTACAATGAACTTCTCTCTCCCACAGAACATGGCTTCTGTTCAGGCCATAGCACAATTACAGCCCTGCTCTCATTCACTGATACTGTCAACAAAACCTTTGACACTGGTCTTTATACTTCAGTAATCCTACTGGATCTGTCAAAGGCTTTCGACACAGTATCACATACCAAACTACTACACCAATTATCAAAACTAGGATGTTCCCTCAAATCTGCCAAATGGTTCTCCTCCTACCTCAGCAATTGAGAACAATCAGTAAAATGGAATAATGCACAGTCTGACTATCAAGAAATAGCATAGGAGCCCCCCAGGGTTCTATTCTAGGGCCGCTGCGCTTCAATATTTTCATCAATGACCTTCACAAAGTCTCTCAGCTAGGAAACTTTATCCAATACGCAGACAATTCAACAATAATATCTTCCGCCAACAATTTCTCTGACCTTCTCAATATAACCCAAAAAGCTTTTATTTCAATAAAAACCTGGCTAAATAATTCTCAACTACTACTAAACACCAAAAAAACAAAACTACTCCTATTCACTTCAAAACCACCAAGCATAGACTTTACAGTCTTTTCTAAAGAAGGAACTGAAATTGAAATAGTTAAAACTGCTAAATACTAGGTATGACAATGGATGACAAACTCACTATTGAGCCACATATTCATAATGCTATAAAAAAGTGCACTTCAAATTAGGTAAACTATATCGGCACAAACTATACCTCAACAAGCAAACCAAAGCTAAACTAGCAAGTACCCTGCTCCTCCTTTCCCGTCTATATGAAAGTGCTATCTTTACCAACCTTAGGAATAAACTGCAATCCTGCTATTATAAAATAGCTAAATTTGCCTCAGGAAAACCCAACCGTACACACCACTGTGAAGCAATTGCAGAACTCAGTTGGTCTGAATTCTCCAGCTATCTTTTCTATACCCAACTACCACTAGCTCATAAACTAATTTTCACACCCCACCTCTGCCCAGCACTCTATTCAGTCCTGCAAACTTACACCCCTACTCGATCGCTTAGATCATCTCATAAACATCTAATAAAGGTTACAAAACCTAACAAAAGAGCTGGACAATGTCTATACTCCTTTAACATTGCCAAACTTTGGAACACATTACCCTCCCATATAACTCTAATGGAATCTTCAAAAACCTTTAAATCAGCACTCAAAGTTATATTACCAAAAAATAAACTATCTTGTCCCTGTACAACAATCAGACCTCTATAGCTTCCCTACTTCATGCTAATCTTATCCTATGTGTCATTGCACAATTTACCTCATTATGTACTTCTGCCCTGTACTGCTTGACTTTCTAAAAAACACATACCTAGTTTCTTCAGCTAAACTCTGACATAATTATTAATATCCGAAACAAAATGTTGGCTAGGCAGAGAGACAAAAGAGCACAACAGATTTATTAAAATACTTAAAACTTTAGAGGTACAAAAAGTACGGCAACTCACTGCCTGATCTGCTTACAGAATGGCAGAACTATAACCTGGAGGTCAGTGCAGGTTATATACATCTCCTGTTGAAGTATTTATCTCCAGTGATAAGTAATTTAAAAGAAGAGATCATGGACAGTATTACAGACTTGAACTCCATAACGGAGTATGCTCCTTATAGACACAAAATAGATGAATTGTTTGAAGACCTGATGCAGTACGACAAGTGACTGCAAGAGGTCAAAAAGAAAAAACTAGAGACATGAAAGATTTCAAAACTGGCGACATTTTTGCCTGGGTTAATGACAGACATCCGCATCGTGAAGCAGAGCGTATCAGAAATGACAAGGAAGTATATGCAACCAATAACTCCAGAGTATGGAGGAAAGAGGGAGGTACTACCATAACCTCACAGACAACCCGTTTTTCTGATGATGGCAACACTTCGCTACCAGATAGGAATGTAGTACGAGCTGAACAGCTACTACAAATGACCGAAGCAACCACCGACTCTTTGGAACCTTCCCAAGGTTCATTGAGTGGTTTTCCAGCACTACTGGGCCCTAATATGAATGCAATAGGTGAAACAACGCCAACGTTGAATATGAATCTAGGCCTGTTGCAGAATCGCCCACTGGATGGTACCATGGAAGAAGGGAATGGGCTGCAGGTGCAACAGCAACCTTTTTTACTGTTACAGTCATCTGAGCTTTTGAATGTAAAGCAAAGAGGGATATCCCAGAGCAGGGACAAGAACTACAAGAAGAGGCAGTTTGTACAGGAGACGATGGAGGCGATGGAAGTGGGGCCAACAGTTTGCAACAAGGTGCAGAAGGTTTCATTTTTAACCTATCCTCCATGGATCTGACGTCTGGCCAGACAAGTGTTTTATTCCAACTGGCAGTTCCACATTGAAAGATGTACTAACTGATTTTAAACTGTTTGTCAGGGGCATTTCTTTGAAGTTGCTATATGGGAATAGGGAGGGTTCTGAAAGCTGCATTTTTAAGAAACCCAGTGTGTTCGTACCTGTTAATACTCCCTTAGTTGAAGCATTTTCAAAACTGTGTACTGATGTCATCTATAATTACTTTACACACCCTTCTGCTAGGAGCAAGAAGAGCTTTAACAATTTGAGACAGGATGAGTTCTCTCTAATGGATTTGATTCAAAGTAATGACATCTGCTTCCGCCCTGTGGATAAAGAGGGTGGTATAGTTGTTATGGATGTTTTGAGCTATCTGAATGCCATGAACACAATGTTGAGTGATGATTGTACTTACATCAGACTAACTAGACAAGAGGTTAACAGATTAACAACTAAGATACATGAGAGTACTGAGACCCTACTTATGGATGGCATAATAGATAGATGCTTGTATGAGTACTTTTTGGTAGAGAATATGGTGATACCAAAGATTTATGGTTTACCCAAAGTTCATAAAGATCAACTACACCCACCTATGTGGCTGATAGTGTCTGGCAGGGGCTGGGCCACAGAGCCCATGTCCATTTATATAGAAAAACAACTCCGCCCAGTAATTGATGGAATAGGAAATATTCTGAAAGATACTAGGGACTTCTTAAGTAAGCTATATAATTGGTCTGAGACAGAATACAGAAATGAGGTTTTTTTGGTCACACTAGATGTCACCTCTCTGTTTACATGTATTCCAAATGTCACAGGCATTGACAATGTAAGAGCTATGCTGGGCCACAACCCTGATTTTAGCAATGATAAAGTCTATCTAATTTGCATCTTATTAGAACTTGTACTGGAACATAATGTGTTCATGTTTGAAGAAGAACATTATTTACAATAGACAGGCGTAGCTTTGAGCACGGTTTGTGCCAATAGCTATGTCAATATGGTCCTAGATGAATGGGAGTTGCAGAATGTGTTTTCTGATGTGAATGGGTTTAAGGAGTTTATACTCTATTACGGCCGTTATGTGGATGACAAGTTCCTCATTTGGGGGGCACACTAGATACTCTTGAAAGCTTTGTGGGTATTTGAACAGCACCACTGACTACCTTGGTTTTACCTTTGATTGGTCAGCACAATCCATCTCATTTTTAGATGTGATGGTGCACAAGACTGTAGGCGGGTTAAGTACTAAACAATACGCTAAACCCTGTAAGACCAATAATGTAGTGCACTCACGGAGCATGCACCCCAGCCATGTAAAACAGAATGTTCTTAAAGGGCAGTTTTTTAGGACAGCCAGACTTAACACCAGAGACAGTGACATGTATGATTCTTTCGGAACTCTCACTACCAACTTGCTGGAAAGGGGGTATAGTAATGTTGATATTATGACTGCACAGAATGGTGCAGTGATGATGGGAGACACATGGACAAGGCCCTATTTTAGTGGTCAGTCTGGAGGAACCTCCTCTCCAGTTTTGAAGTCTCCTCAAGTGACACATATAAACCTGACTTACTCTAAAGATTCAGGCTCTATATGTGAGATTATCAGGAAGCATTGGATAATCTTGGCTTCAGATAAGAAATGCAAGGAGCTATTAGGTGTTTCCCCCTCTTTCTGTTTCAAGAACTGCCACTCATTAAAGAAAATGTTATGCTACAAACCCCTGAAAGAAGGAAAGAAGAATACAGTTAGCCAAAGGATAGGTACATACCCCTACCATCACTGTCATGCATGTAGATACAAAGAGACAGGTGACCAGTTTGTACATCTAGACACAGATCAGGCTTTTGACATCAGCTACACTCTGATTGTAGTAGCCAAAATGTTGTATACTGTGCGTCCTGTGTAGTCTGTAGAAGTTTCTATGTGGGAAAAACTGATTGCCCATTGAGAGACTGAATTAGAGAGCATATTTATAGCATAACTAAGTGTGACGATAGGAATGATTTATCTAAACGTTAAGTCAGCAGGGAGTGACCATTGGTTTAAGTTTATGGTGCTGGAGGTCTATGCACCAAGACTGAGAGGTGGTGATGTGAGAACACAGAGAGAGTGTGTGGAAATTAAATGGATGCATCTACTGAGGGCAAATGCAGGTAAGGGGTTAAATTATGTCACCCCCATTAAGCCAATTCTGAGGTCACGTGACCTCAGGCATTAAGGTATTTAAGTGCATTTGAGTATGATGGTTTTAATGGATCTGATGAAGTACCTATGTGTATGAAAGCACTTATCCTGGATATTTTCTGATATTTATGTACTTTTTGTACCTCTACAGTTTTAAGTATTTTAATAAATCTATTGTGCTCTTTTGTCTCTCTGCCTAGCCAGCGTTTTTTTTTTAGTTTCAGTACATTGTGGCTTTTGCTGGCTGCTCTTTTTCTTTTTCATAATCATTAATATGCAATACCATGATTACATCTTCCTCACTATACCAAACTGTATATGACATATACACATACACAATCACAGCTAAGACTTAGCCTCAGTTAGGCCATGACCTAACTTCTGATTGACTTGTTGTAGATTGTAATCTTGTGGGTTTTTTTTCTTCTCTCTTTCCTTTCTTTCTACTCTCTTTCTTGCTTCAAAATGTACTGAGAAATTTTTTCTGTATATGGAATTATAAATATTTTCATTTTAAATGTTTAATGTATTACCCCAATGGCATATTTCTTTTAAATGTGCAAATGTTTTTAATGTCTTAATGTTCTAAATTTTTGAAGGTATTACTGTGGAGCTTTTCTCCCCGGGCCTCCACTGAAAATGGATCGATGGCCCAGTGGACTTTCCCGGTCAACAAATGTCAATAAATAAATAAATAAACAATGGGGGGGGGATAAAGCCCCAAAAATAGGGACACATTTTAAATATTGGTCTTATAAACATAGACACTTGCTAGAATAACAGGATATGTGTTAGCATCCATTTTTCTGAAGGATATGAGGTCTGAAACTCAAATTTATGTCATTATTTAGTGACTTCAATCTTCAGTGATTTGCTAGAAAACCACAAATTTTATATGGAACTGACTAAAAATATGAGTAAACAATCTGGACATTTGAGAGGTATGAACATGCTTTATGCATCAGTCAATTCACTTGTGATGCAGAGCTTTCAGATATTTACACAAAAGTTCAATATGATCTATTAAATTAAAATTCATTAAAAAAACATATGCTATAACTTATCAGCAGATGGCAGCAGGTTCCAAGCAACAGTGTTGTAAGTAATTCTGCAGATACAAAGTGTGAGATTTCAGTAACCACACCAAGAGTTCAAAAAGAAATGTCAAACCAGCAAAAAGGCTGTGACAATCCATGAACAATACTGTATGTAAGCAACCAGTCTTTTAAAATATGTAAAAGATATCCACACAAGGCACTCAGATATAAAGCTCACAACAGAAGGCATGCACAAAATGGAAATGTTTAGCGGTACTGGGTAACTTTAATGGTACAGCTCCCTGTTGAAAATCAAAAACACAATGATGAATCAGATTAACTCGGTGCAGTAAGCCTCAGGTAGCTATATCAGTGAACTAATAAAAAATAAAATAAAAACACAGTTCATATGAACTAAAAGGAAACTTTACTGAGCCACTAAAGTGAAAGATAAACCTACTACTAAACTATTTTCAGTAGCTGTAGACTTTCTCATACCAATGATAATGCCAGAGTATTAAGCTGTTCACAAGCTGAAGCTTTGGGATTGGACTTTCACAGTAGTTTGATACCAAGATTCCAGTACCACAGGATTTTATAATACTGGTTTTGTTAAAGCCCTATGAACAAAAGCTGCATTCATATTTTCAGATTCATTCTAAAAATCACCTATAAGCCTATAGACTAAATACAATCTACTTTTCTAAATTTCAGCTTCTACTTTTCACAAAAAAAAACTCCCTACTTTCTGTCTTAACTATATCCTAACCCACTCTCCTTTAAATCCCTCTGTTTCTTGCATTTTGGAAACATGTTTCTACTACAGTTCTGAATACTAGTACCTCTTCTCCTACTTGCACACGTAACATCCTACCAACTTCCATTACTTTCAACAAAACTCTTACATTGTGCCCTCCAAAAAAAAAAAAAAAAAAAAAAATATATATATATATATATATATATATATATATATATATATTTCTAAAACTCATCTCCCAATCACATCCAATCTATATCACCACTCACGTATCCTGCTGTTCAAGTACAATTATCCAAAGCAATAGCTATTTACTCACAAATTGGGTGATAAACATAAAAAATCAAGCAAAAATACCTCTCTCCATACCACTGTACCTCCATAACCATAAAACGTAGCAGAGACATCTACCAAAACCCAGGCTCAGCTCAGCATATTCAAATACCAGAAAGCATATCCCCATTGGTGCCTTTATCACTACCACGTCACCCACAGTTCCATGTTGGCCTTCATGTATACCATACCAACTTACAAACTATTTATGACAAACTCCCTGAAATACATATATGAATAGCACTGCATACTCTAGATATCTTAGATCCCACAGAAATCAGGCTCTGCCAGGAAACAGACAATGAAGAAATTGCCTGCCAGGCTATAACATTATCAGATTAAATACAGCCAACAAAAAAAGCTGGAGGTGGCAGAATATTCGACAAAAACACACTAGATATCTCCCTCTTCCCCCACACCATGCCAACTTTCACTAACTCGGAAATCATGCTAACCATGCAAAAACAAAACACTCTCACTACAGTCGCAATTATGGTTATATAAGTACTCCCAGGCAAGAATGCTAAAACACTAGAATATATTCTCTGCTTGGCATCCTCAGAAATCCTACACAAAACCCTAATATTGCGTGATCTTAATATAGAGTGGCACACCATACAATCTAAAAATCCAAATGATAACATACATCTGTACAAGTTCACCTAACTCATAACCACACCATCTAGATATAACAAAGCCACTGTCAAACAATCAATGCTCAATTATCATCCCATGGAACTCTGTCAGACACCATGAATAATCACTTACCAATCTACACCATAAGGTGCTAAAGCTGTTGTTGTTTTTCCGCTTATCCCGGTTAGGGGTCACCACAGCAGACCAGCGGTCTGCTCATAATTGGCAGTGGAGTTTTTACAGTGCCGAGTTGCGAGCCCGATGCCCAACCTTCATAGGAGGCACGCATGCACTTACACACCTACCTGCATGTCTTTGAAGTTCAACCAACCATGGAAAGGACATGCAGACTCCACACAGAGGGCACTCCAGCCGAGAATCAAACCTCTTGCTGTGAGGTGACAATGCTAAAAGCTGCACCACCATGGCCTGGTGCTAAAGCAATAATCCCAAAACAGATAGTTGCAGCCTGGTAAGAAAGCAAACTAATTTTCATGAAGACACTATAAATGCAGTACATCTCCTTAACTGGGAGTCATTAAAGACTTTCTGCAAAAACGATGCTGTCTCTGGGTTCAATTAAATCTTCATAGGTGTTTTAAATTCACTAGCCCCATTCAGAATCAAAAGACTGAAAGCCAACCCTGCCCCATGGCTATCCTTAGCAACTAATTAACTCCTGAAACAAAGAGACAAAGCATGGAAGGTCTCAAAAAAAAATAAAACAGCTTAATAGCATACAGACAACTAAGAAACCTAACAAAACAACTTGTCACCAAAGATAATGCCTATTACTCAGTCTATCAAAACATGCACACTAATAATTCAAAAATATTTTGAAACCCAACAAATAAATTGTTAAATCCAAAGCAGGCTAAACAGCCAATGCCAAAAACACAGAAGCAAAATTACTCCATAGCCACCCAATTTAGTATCACATTATTCTGGCAGTAGAATCATTAACTAAACGGGTGAATGACTAATCAAGCTCTTGATGTCATTACTCAGTCATATAACCTCCTTCAACATTTTATCCTTCCAAGAAATTCCCAGATAAGCCATCAAAAAATACCTCAAAGGAGAAAGTTGAAAATCCCCCTATGTTTGGATATAAGCGTAACTGTACTTTGAAGCAGACATTATGTTATAAAGAACAATCAAAAATTTTTTTTAGTGTTATGAGAAATAAACATGGTATATTCAAACGTAATAATTGTGTTTATTGCAGCTAGATATATATATATATATATATATATATATATATATATATATATATATATATATACATACAGATAAATCAATAAGACACCCAGTAACACGGAAGGATTTTATTTTATATGCATATGGAAATTGTAATACGAGTAATTCAATATATCTGGCTAAATGTGAGTCATGCAATAGTTTTTACATAGGGACAACAAACAGAAAGTTTAAAGAACGCATAGCCGGTCATCTTATTGAGATTAAGCATAAGTTGACTACCAATGCAACACCACCAAGAATAAAAACTTTAGAACCTTCAAACCACAACAGCTCACAGCACCAAATCAGGTGAGACAAGGAAATAGTTGCAAATAAAATTCCAAACTTTAATCTGTAACGGTTAAGCGCTTTCTTCTCCTTCAAGAGACTTCATCAGAACAAATTGCACTATAAACCCAACCCTTAAATACCCTTACTTAATAGGTTCATAGGTTCATAGGTTCATACTAGGCTATCTGCCCTAGGGCATTTATAAGCCTAGCCAGAGTGTGTTTGGCTTTCGCCACCCATTTTAAATTTATTTTGCTATGCCCTTTTTCCAGGTTAGTATACTGTGCCTCTGTCTAACAGTGACACAGAAGTGATACCCGGGGTAAACCTACGATCTCCCATCCACTCATCAAGATTCCTCTTGAAGAGAGTCAATGAGGGACTCTGCCTAACCTGGACTGGGATTTTATTCCAGAGTGAAGGGAGCCTCTGGGTTATGAATCTGTCCCTCCAGCATGTCCTATTTATTTCAGTGCTGAGGTTCAAGTCTCGAGCGTAGCTCGATGGGATTTGGATTTTCTGAGGTGCTGCATGTCCATTAATTCTGGGTTGGACATGGCTTTATACGTCAGGCACAGATCGCCTCTGAGCAGGCGGTATGCCACTGAGTAGAGCTGGAGTTTCTTTAACCGGGCAGCATATGGCATCTGTTTGAGCCCTATGATCCTCTTGGTGAGGTACTTTTGGGGTCTTTCCAGTTGCTGCAGGTGTCTGGTAAGGTACATCCCAAAAGGGGCATTGTACTCAATTATGGGCCTGATGAGGGATGAGTAAAGAGGCACGATGACCTCCCCTGATCTAGATCTGAATCCCTTCATGATTAGGTGGGCTATATAAAATGTTTTTCTAACCACTTTGGCCACGTGGTTGTCAAATGAGAGATTGCTATCAACTTGGATCCCCAGGTCCCTAATTACTTCTTCTGTACTTAATGGATTACCACCTATGTGGTAATTTTTGGGCACTTTGTTTTTGCCAAAGGGGATGACTATACACTTTTTGGCGTTTAGCTTGAGGCCATGGCTCTGGCAGCAGTTGTCTGTTTCTATGAGGCCCTTTTGGAGGATGCTTGTGTCGGTTGGAGAGTCGATTATGGCGCCCAGTTTGCAGTCATCTGCAAACTTAGTCAACCACAGTCCTTCCGTGTTGGCCTGTACCTCCGAGAAATATATACCGAACAAGAGAGGTCCCAGGACTGAGCCTTGGGGGATGCCACTTGCAACTGGTTTGGAGTCTGACATGGCTCCAGCAATTCTAACCATGTGGGTTCTGTCCTTGAGCCAGTTTGCAACCCATCTAGTGACATAGGGGTTTATATTTATGCTGGTGAGCTTATCTATAATGCCCGAGTGGGGTATTGTATCGAAGGCTTTTGTGAGGTCCAGGTAGGCTGTGTGGACCACCTTCCCCTCATCAATGGCCTTGGTGACTGTTTCAAAGAAATCAACCAGGTTTAAGAGGCAGGATCTGCCCTTAACAAAGCCAAACTGGGTAGGATCCAGTGTCTGTAGGTCCCCAATATTTTTATTTATGAGGTCCATGATGATCCTTTCCATAGCTTTGCAGACCAAGCTAGTCAGGCTTATGGGGTGATAGTTTCCAGGATCGGTTGAGGCACCACCTTTGTGGAGAGGGACCACTGTTGCTGTATGCCACTCTTTGGGTACATATCCTGTAGTAAGGCTGAGATTGAACAGTAGTTTTATGTTTGGGTTTAGCTCTTCTTGGAGTTCATGTAGGACGCAGCCCGGGACACCATCTAGTCCCATTGATGCTGTGTTTTTTGCTTTGGAGAGGGCAGCTCTTACCTGAGCATCTGAGATGTCAGGGGGGGCAGCACTCTGCTGGGATAAATATTTGCCCTTTTGGTGGGGGGGGGGAGAAGTTTGCGCTGAACCTGTCAGCTAGGATGTTGGCAATGTCTCTGGGTTCCGTGTATTTTTGTCATTTTGGACTAATTCTGAGCATATCTGGGAATTCCCACCCAGGTTCCTAACATAACTAAAGAAAGCCTTGTGATTATCTTTAGTGTCCTGTGCAATTTTTCTCTCGAAGCTGGCCTTAGACGATTTTATGAGTGCCCTTAGTTTTTTGCTAATACTGATCAGAGATGCCTTCCTGTTTTGGGATTTTGCTCTATCATGTAGTAGCTTCCTCCTTCTATTGTATAGTTTGTTTATGGCTGGGGTCCACCAGACAGGACGTCTGCCTTTGTAGGACTGGGTCTTGGTTTTATTTGGGATTGCATGATCCATGCATTCCTGAAGGTGTTCATAGAATGCGTTTATAAAGGATTCTGCGGTCTGGGCCATATTTTTCACAGACCCGGGGGCTTTGAAGGATTCCACCTCGGTTTTGAGGAGTGTGAAATTTGCTTTAGAGAAGTTTTTCACTGTGGTTTTCAGGGCAGGGGGTGGAGTCAGGATGGGAATATCCAGTGAGATTAGTTTATGGTATGATCTTACCAGTGAGGGATACACTTCTGGTCTGGAGCATAGAGTCCCCATGTTGGTGATGATCAGGTCCAGTATGTTTTCCCCTCTTGTGGGAGTGGTAACAAGTTGTTCCATAGCATTTGAGTTTATAAATTCTAGGAACCTTTGGGCTAGGGTGTTGGAGCTAGAGTAATGCCCCCAGTCTATGTTTAGGTAGTTGAAGTCGCCCAATATAATGGTGTTTGGAGAGACCTTCATATTTTCCAGTGTTGTCAGGAAGGCCGAGTGGGGTTCCTGGGTTTGGGAGGGTGGTCTGTAGCAGGCTATAAACTGGAAGGCAGTTTTACCCACTGTTAGTTGCACATGGATAGTCTCTGATGCTTCGTGCTGTGCCACCAACCTGGAGGTGTGGGTATCTTTGACGAATATTGATAATCCCCCTCCTTTTGTAGTACGGTCCAAGTTTTGGGGCCGAAAAGCATGGTATGAGGTATAACCTGGTAGTGCTGGGGTGCTCTCGGGAGCCTTGAACCAGGTTTCTGTTACTGCACAGATATCGATGTTCTCCATGCTAAGGAGAGTTTCGAGTGCGTGCATCTTGAGGTTTAGACTTCTGGCATTGAGTAGCATTACTCTTAGTTTCTTATCCCTTGTGATACCTATGGAGGTGGGTTTGTCTTTTCAGCCTTGCCTAAAAAAGGCACTATGGGGGTAGCAATATCCGAAAGCCCAGGGGTGACAGGTGCAAGCCGTCCCTAGTGAAGCATCGTGGCTTGTCGAGCATGTCATCCCAGGCTGACAGGCATTGGATCCCCTTTGAATGACACCAATACTTAAGCCAATTGTTGAAATTGATTATCTTGTCTTCATATTGTGGCATCATTCTTGGTGAGGGTAAGATGCTACTCAAGGTCAGGGTCATACCAGCCTGGGCTACATGCTCAGAGAGCTCCTCTATGTCTCTTTTCATGTAGTCCAGGGAGGTACGTCTCAGGTCATTCACACCAGCATAGACAATGACTGAGTCATATTTGTATTTGCCTTGGAATGACCTGAGTGCTTGTGTTATGTGGCGGATCCTAGCGCCCGACAGGCAGCTCACCGTGACCTTCTTCTTGTTCAGCCTGGTGAGCGGGACGTCAGTGTGCCTGACGATAGAGTCACCTATTACAAGTGTATCAGGTGTGTTGTTTAGCCTTAAGGGCTGTGACTGTTCAGCACACTGGCTTTGTGAGCTTAGTGTTGCACGAGTTTTGTTTTGGGGTAGCGGTTGCTTGGGTGTCTGCTTTGGAGGTCTCTGCTGCTTAGGCAGATTTTTATTTAGAGCCTCCGAGTATGTTTTTGTGTGTTTATGTGTTTGGTTTGCTGTCATAGTAGGTCTATGTGAGGTTGGAATTGTAGTGAGTGTGGTTTCCTTCTCCTCCTGACTGGTTTTGCCAGTACTGAGTTGAGAGAGCTTAGCCTCCATTATGGCTATATGGTTGCATCTCTCACAAGTGTTGGAATTTGTTAGGAGGAGGAGAGGGCTGTCTGTGTACATGAGGCAGTTGTAACATTGGCTCAAGATTCCCAGATTCACTAGCTGGACCGGAGAGAAGATTGACAACTGACCTTTGGACATGCTAGAATAGTATTGGGAATTCCTTTATAATTGAAAAAAGGGCCAATGGGGAACGAGGTACTCAAGGGGAGTTTGTGAGGGTGTAGTGCTTTTAATATTTTAGTGCTGACTTATATAATTGCTTTAGTGAGCAAGTGCCAGGTAACTTAAATGCAATGTGTTTCAGGTAACTTAAATGCAAAAACAACAAACAGTAACTTTCTTTCAAGTGAAACAAGGAAATAAGTACAGTAAGCAATGCAGATATCACTAAGGATCCACAGAAGCACTGAAAAGCCGCGTTTTAGGTGGAATTAGCATTTCAGGGAAATAACAAGCAAACAAACAAGCAGCATACAAATAAAGCTAGATTCAGCAGGCCTGGATCTAGTCTATGCTACAACAAACAAGGTGTACCAATTTCAGTAAGAAGCAGTTCAAATATGCAGGCACTATAAGCCTTTAACCAGAAATTCCCAGCTCAGAAGGGCAGAGTCCAGCCTCTCCTCCCACAAGAGTGCAGACCACGAACCCTTTTAATGTAAAATAACTGGCCTGAAGCCCAAGTGCTTAAACCAGAATTAATACACTTTTAGAATAACAGACACTGAGCCCTCAATCAGCAGTTCCCAACTTAGAAGGATGTAAGCTACCTGTTCTGCCACTACAGTGCAGACCACAAACCTTCTTAATGTAAAACAACTGGTGTGAAGCCCAAGTGCTTAAACCAGAATTAATACACTTTTAAAATAACAGACACTGAGCCCTCAATCAGCAGTTCCCAACTTAGAAGGATATAAGCTACCTGTCCTGCCATCACAGTGCAGGCCACAAACCTTCCTAATGTAAAACAACTGGTCTGAAGCCCAAGTGCTTAATCCAAATGACTTAGAATGATAGCTACACTTTAATCAAGTTACTACCAAGCAGTAATAAATACAATTGAATACTTTAAAGAATGCCTGGATTAGTGCTCAGGTTATACAAACAAAGCTAGATTCAGCAGGCCTGGATCTAGTCTATGCTACAGCAAACAAGGTGTACCAATTTCAGTAAGAAGCAGTTTAGATATGCAGGCACTATAAGCCTTTAACCAGAAATCCCCAGCTAGAAGGGCAGAGTCCAGCCTCTCCTCCCACAAGAGTGCAGAACACGAACCCTTTTAATGTAAAATAACTGGCCTGAAGCCCAAGTGCTTAAAACAGAATTAATACACTTTTAGAATAACAGACACTGAGCCCTCAATCAGCAGTTCCCAACTTAGAAGGATGTAAGCTACCTGTCCTGCCACCACAGTGCAGACCACAAACCTTCCTAATGTAAAACAACTGGTCTGAAGCCCAAGTGCTTAAACTAAAAGGCTTAGAATGAGTTACACCAAGCAGTAATAAATACAACTGAGTACTTTTAAGATGACGCAAAAGCAAAATAAAGTAGGAAGAAACACAAATACAGTAAAAGCAGATTTTTTTTTTTTTTTTTTGAGTGAGCAAATGAGATGGGCCCAGGAGTTACAGGACAGAAACAAGTGGAAATGCAGGCCTTCAAATCAGAAAGTTGAAAGAGATGGAAGACCGCCCAAATGGCCAATAACTACAAATTCTGGGCCAGAACCACTCCTTATGTAGTAGACAGGTTACCTAGTGCTTACCACTCCCACTGATAAGCTAGAAGGCTTCCCTCCAACACAGAAAGGCTTGGGGGCTCAGAAGCTTACAAATAGTCCTGGATACAGCAAATCTGTATCTGGAACACTAATTACCGGAAAGGCAGGAAACAGGCTTACAATTTTTTTTTTTTTTTTTTTCAGAAAAGTAGCAAAAACAGTAGTAAAAACAATTCACATGCAGTGCAAGCTGGCACACTTGAGTATGTAGCAATATTAGTCCACACACAGTTTGAAAAAATGTAATTAAATTAAAAAGGACTAAAAGCAAGTGCAGAAAGGGTTTATTATGTAGAATGCGATAAAGAGATGGGACTGGGGGAGTGTCCTAGATCAAATCTACAGTGCCACCAAATTTAAACTACTACCACAACAGGAGTGGGGAAAAATTTCAACAGAGATGAGAGGAATCAGAGTGCAAATTATAAAACCCAAAAAATATATACTGATCTCTGTATATTTGCAGAACACTAAGACAACAGATATCTAAGCAACAATTTAGCTCTATAATACAGAATAATGCAGAAAAATATACTCAGCTCTATATATCTGCAGAAAGTCTTGTAAGGCTGTTCCACTTTAAAAAAATGATGTCACATGATTGAATAATTACGCTTTAAAAACATGCTACCTAGTTTATGAATAAAATTAAGATTTGGTGCTGTGAGCTGTTGTGGTTTGTCTACCAATGCACTTAATAAACATGTTTTAGAAAAAGGGGAGCAACATAGTTTTAAGTTTATGATATTAGAAGTAATATATAAGCCTTTATGAGGAGGTGACATGAAACTATTAACAGAAAATGAGGAAATGAAATGGGTATTGCGTATGAGAGCTCATATATCACCTAATTTAAATGGCTATTTTACTTTAAACCCTTATCTGAGGATATTACTCCAGAAGGTATAAAATGTTGTCATGTGACTATAATTAAGTATTTAAGCTGGGAGTGCCTTTTCTTTGTATTCATACTTGCCTTGTTGGTATAAGTTTTAACTTGCAATTTTTAAATAAACTCTCTGTGTGTTTCCAGTGCCTCTTTTTTTGGATTCTTGCTTTGCCAAATTTTGTTAATACTGTCAGCAGTCATAGAAATGCCAGAGGCCTTGTCTCCACTGTCTTCCTAGACATAAAAAGTCTTTGATATTGTCTCCAACCAGAAACTCTTACATAAACTGTTGTTCGTAAGGCTCACCAGCTCTTCACTCCAATGGTTCCATAGCTGTCTCTCAAACTAAGCACAAGCAGAGAAATGGAAAATGATTTCTCCACCTTCATACCAGAAGCTACTCATGTCCAACAAGGATCTGTACTAGGCTCCATACTTTTCAACATATTCATCAATGACTTCTACACTTCTACAAAGAATACAAAGTTCAATATGCTAATGATTTGACCTTAATCTGCTCTGCCAAATCTCTCTCTAAACTCCAAGACCTTATCCAACAATTCCTTTTATTTACTGAAACATGGCTAAATAACTGACATCTACTACTAAACTTTGAAAAAAAAAGCTAAATTATTGCTGTTTACCCCAAAACCCATTTCTACCAAACTAACACGATTCACTATAGTTTCTGCTAACACCACCATGATAGAACAAGTAAACCACACAAAATGACTGGGTGTCATAGATGACCAGTTGAAATTTAACCACCATATATCCCACACGGCTGAAAACAACTCATCAAAAACTATGCACATTATACAGATTAAAAACCTACCTCACTGACACAGCCAGAAGATATACAGCCTCTAGTTTCTTACTGCCATCTCTCCTCTATGCTACTGAAAGCTTGACAAACCTTTAAGTCTCACAACTGTCTAAACTTGAGCAATATTACAATAAAATAGACAAATCTGTAGTAGTAAACAATAACAATAGAACAAACCACTTCCTAGTCCTCAGAGAATTAAACTGGTCAGAACTATCACATCATCAAGGGCTTTTTCAGCTAACTGCAATTCACAGACTTCATACAATATACATACATAAAACACAAACTGGATCTATGCACACAACAGGTGTGTTTGATACACTCTGACACCAATCAACTTCAACTAACTGCCTGGATGATAGGGTCTTAACTCCTTTAGGCACCCATTTACTGAGTATATGCAGCAGATAGTATTGGAGGCAAGAAAGCCTGCAATTAAAAAAATCATATTTTAGCAAAATGGAAAAGGTTTTCTAGTTGGTGCCAAGAACATAACCAGCACCCATTCAGGACTAGTTGTTCTTTTGTTTTGCAATATTTGTGTGAGATACTTTCCTATGACATTTCTTACGTCTCCATCAAGGTTCATTTATTGGCCATTTCTGCATGTCTGCCCATGGATCATCCTCTTTCAATGCATTCTCATGTCAAAATGTTTTTGAAGGGAGTTTTGTACAAGAGGCCTCCATGAAAACCAGTGGCCCCTCCTTGGGATCTTAATTTTGTATTAGAGAGGCTATCATTTGTTTCATTTGAAATGGCTAACCTGACCGACATCAGGTTCTTAACATGAAAAACAATTGTACTGGTTGCTGTGACCTCTTCAAGAAGGACATCTGCGTTTCCAGTTCTTATGATGAGTCAGCCCTATCTCACTTTCCACGGGGACATGCTTTCCTTGAGAACTAATCCTTTTATGCCTAAAGTGGCATCTGAGTTTACTTTAAGCCAAACTATCCATCTCCCTGTTTTCTTTCCTTATCCCAGAAATGAGAAAAAAAGGATACTCTATACCTTGGATGCCCACAGACAACTCAGGTGCTATCTTAACAACTAAATATTTTAGATCTTCAAATGAATTGTTCATTTCTTATGATGGTAAGAAGAAGGGACACTCTGTGTCTAAACAGACTGTTTCCAAATGGTTTTGTTATACTCACCACAACAAATCTATTCCTGGCAGGGTCAAGGGCCACTCTACTGGGGCCTTAGCTTTGTCTGTGGCTTTTTGGAAAGGGTTGGATTCTAGAAGTATTCCAGAATTTGCAACTTGGTCTTCTGTACATACTTTTACAAAGCGCTATAAGCTTGATTCCTTCTATAGGTCTAGATCAGTTTTTGCAAGGACCACTGTCCTAGGGCTCCTGGACTCTTCTCCTCCCACCTCCCAAATATAGTAAGCTAGGGTAACCCACCCATGTAGCTAAGGCTACTGCAGCAGTGATCAATATGATGAACATAGAACAGCTGTATAAGAAAACTTAGTATAACAGTAAATGTCCAAATGATTACTGCTGCAGTAGCCTCTCCCTCCCTCTATCCCCTTGTTTTTAATGTGCTGTTTATGCTAAGATGTAGTTATTCATTTTTTGTTTTTCTGGCATTGTCCTTTCTGGGCTCAGCCTATTTATTTCCGGAGACAGGAAAGATCTGAAGGGCTTAGCATTCAAAATGTCTTTTATTAAATAAAGCTCAAGTTGCCTGACAGTTTGGATGCCAAGTATATATATATATATATATATATATATATATATATATATATGTGTGTGTGTGTGTGTGTGTGTGTGTGTGTGTGTGTGTGTGTGTGTCTCTATATGGATATATATATATATATATATATATATATATATATATATATATATGTGTGTGTGTGTGTGTGTATATATATATATATATATATATATATATATATATATATATATATATATATATGGTTCCCTATCAGAATCCTGAAACACTATAAGCCTGAAAGTCAAAATCCTGAAAACTAATGACTGAAAATGCAAAATCTCGAAAATGCAAAATCCCGAAAGTCAAAATCCTGAAAACACATATAATGCTAATATGTCACTATAAAGACACTAATATCTACCAACTGACCCTGACCCTAACCCTAACCCTAAGGTCCGTCACTATCGCACACTCACCTGACCAGCGCCCTAACCCTAACTCACTTAAACCGCTCCTAACCCCAATATTTGTCACTATTGCATACATGCCTAACCTGCGCCCTAACCCTAACTCACTTAAACCGCCCCTAACCCCAATATTTGTCACTATTGCATACATGCCTAACCTGCGCCCTAACCCTAACTCACTTATACCGCCCCTAACCCTAACATAAAACCAACCGCACACTTACCTGGACCCAACGCATGACCTAACACCACAGGGCTAACAATAGCAAAGCCACAGTGACGTCAACATGTCCATTTTGTGTTTTCAGGATTTTGACTTTCGGGATTTTGCATTTTCGAGATTTTGCATTTTCAGTCATTAGTTTTCAGGATTTTGACTTTCAGGCTTATAGTGTTTCAGGATTCTGATAGGGAACCATATATATATATATATATATATATATATATATGTGTGTGTGTGTGTGTGTATATATATATATATATATATATATATATATATATATATATGTATACAGATTTTTTATAAGCCAGAAAATTTCCCAACCCTTATCAACTTAATATCACACTTCTCCCCAGTAGAATATTATGCTGTGGAGAAAAATCACTAATCACTATAACCAAATCGTCTAATACCGCAGGTGACTCTCTCTGTTCAAATGGTGTCTCTAGACTATGGAGCCACATACCACTACCACCAAAATCCATTAAGAATGCAAACTCATTTGAAACACTGCTAAAACTGCACCTATCAAATGAATGTATGCACTCCTGTACATCTCCAGGATAAATGCTGCTATCTTCCACTTGTCATATTATCAAACCATTTCTCGTAATTCAGAATCCTATGCCTCCCATAAGTTTTCACCAACCCCTAACTAGTTCTACAATCATCTCCCAGTCATGTGTGCAGTTTTCTGTCACTACGCATTCCTTACCTCTACAATGTGAATATAAACATTATGATATCCATATATATAATTATCTATGAGCCTGCTTTATACTCAACCTCTTAACTATAATAGCATTTTCTACTCTATCTAGTTCCTTCCTTCACCTCCATTTATTTGAGTTCCTAAACAATAATCACATGATCTATTTATATGACAAACCCACTAATACACACCATTCAAAGGTTCAATGTTTAACATCTGTTAATGCATAATTATCTTTTTTACTGCAATAGTTGACTTTATTTCAAATGAATGCAAGCTAAATAGCAAAAGTATATGTAACCGTTAATGTATATTATCTAATGTCCAAAAATTTTGGTAACATGTTGAAAGTTTTCTCCCAGGCCTCTGATGAACAGTTTTTTTTTTACTAAACAGAGTCAGACAAACCAGAAAAACAATATAAAAATAAAAATAAAATGTATTTTCAGCTTGATTTTCCATTATAATACCTACTTCTATTTCTCTGAATGGTTAGTCAGGCAGCAGTATGTTGATTTACTCTGTGACTCTTCTGAACCGAATAAAAATAAGCTCTCATAATTTAAAGAGGATATTAATAAAATGGGCTTCTGAAATAAAGAAGTGAAATCATTTAAGTACATCATGTGACTCTGCCAGTACCATAACTAGGATGACGATAAGAGGGCAGTTGCCTCAGGCACAGATGTTCAGGAGACATGATCAGTCATGTTGAAGAGCTGCTGAGTGGGCAAGTATGAAATGTTGGTATTTGTTTCAGTTGCTGCAGCTGATGAAATTAACATGTTTAGTAGCTCACCTGAGCAAGGATATTCTATAAGCTCATCATGAACCAAAAATGTCTGTGCATTCTATGAACTTGTTTTAAAAGAAAAGACAGATTGTATTTTTGTCTTAAATTCTGTAACCTCTGTAGAGTGTAGTGAACCAGAGCTGCTGCTGTTCTTTGTTTTGTCTAGGGCTGTCATTTGGACTTGGAAATCTCTCTAACCTCCATGAAGTATACTGAACATGAGCTGCTGTAGTCCAAGTTGTTTTTTGTCTGGGACTACTATTTGGACTTAAAAAAATCTATCTAACCTTTGCAGCGTATAGGGAAACAGGCCTGTAGCTTTTAATTTCTTTCTTTTTGTATAGGATTGTCATTTGGACTTGGAAATGTCCTCAACCTCCATGGACTGCACTGAACTTGAGCTGCTACTGCTATCCTTGAATTTCATTTTGTTTGGACTATTATTTGGACTTGGGAAAAAAATCTGTCTAACCTTTGCAGAGTGTAATGAATCAGAGTTGCAGCTATCATTTTCTTTCTTTTTTCTCTGGGACTGTTATTTAGAATTAGTAAATTCTACCTGGCAGAACTCCCCCCCCCCCAAGAATTAATGAATTGGCTGTGAACAATAGTGAGTAATTCAATTCCAGCTTTTGTGTGACTCATAGAACTTGTATGGACAGAGCAATAACTTTACTGCACTTACTTTAAAATGTAGTTGTATATTGTTTGTGTGATTTTTCTCATAGAAGTTTATTTACATTCTCTTTGAATTGAATTATTCTTTTCTTTTATAATTCTTTATTAATTTGTAGCTGAATATGGATTCCTTAAATGAGTATGCCATTAATGATTTGATAAAGCACAAGTATATTGTAAAATATACGAAATGCTTTGTATAGTTAAAGGTAACAAATGATAACACTGGTAATCTATTTTCCTCATGTCAAAAGATGGATGATTTGCTTATCTTTATTAGTAATAAACCTTGATTTACTGATGATAATTGCACTTGCGTGACTGGCATAACTCGGAGAATTTTTGTTGCATATATTAATGACTGGACTGATGACGTAAATAATGTTAGGCAGAGATCAAATAGAATGCATTTACGAAAGGAAATGTCTTTGTAAAGATCACGCAACCCCTATTGAACTAGATAATACCACTAACAACTTTGGAATTCTGGATATAAGTTTTCAGCAATCTGAAGATTCAGAGTGTATATAAAACAAAAGAAATTAAAGAAGGGAAGAAGCTCACAACAAATAACAAGGAAGAAAAAGAAACTGATAAATGTCTGTAAAGCAAAGAGAATACATACTTAAAAGGACACTGTTTTGTCATGTAACACACAGATTACAAGTAATGATTATATTTTTCTATTAGAAAACATTCAGTCCACAGAAAAAAAGCATTGTTTTTCCAAAAGAGAAGGTAGTAAAAAGAGATAAGGGGCAGGTAAAAGGAAGAAATTAAAACTGAACATAGAAGGATTGAAGAACATTACAGTAAGAAAAAGGAGGAGGAAGACAGATGTTGACAGCATGGCTCATGCTATGACTGTACGAAGACAGCTGGATGAGAATTGTATGCTTGCAAATGGAATAAGTAATGAAAAAGTGTGATTAATAAGACTAATAGTGATGAAGATCATTCCTTTGTAACAACTGATAGAGAAGATATTGCTGAATTAGAAGTTGAAAATTCTTCAGATCTGGTCAGAAAAGATATTCTTGTAGCTGGAAATTCAATTATTAGATGAACTGATAACTTACATTTGCAGAGAAGATAAGGAACATTGAATAGTATTATGCTTGCATGATCGAAAATTGAGGATGTGAGACAGGAATTAGAATGCCTTAATTTAAAGAAATATGGATCTGTTTTTATTCATGTTGTCACAAATGATCTCTTCATTAAGGACTCACTGACTGTTAATAGGGAACTTACAGTCCTCTTAGCATAGTTTTTACAGGTGTTAGGAAGTATTTTTCATGAATCACATATAGAAAGGGGAGCCAGGTCATCATGAATGAACATATTTTTGGTTTTAAATACCTCCATGACAAAATGTCCAGTTTTACAGAATTTAAATGTGTTTAAGCATCTGAGCCTAATTTTGAGCACTCAGGCTCAGACAGGATGGTGTTGCACTTGTCAAAATCAGGGCAGAGAATGTTTGCAGCAGATGGTTTGCAATATTTGACAAACACAATGCAGGATTTTTGGCAGGTTGAAAATGTAACAGTTCGCAGACAATAACATCTCTGTTGGTTGTTAATGCTAGAAGCATTAATGTTGTTGTGTCTTTCGGCTTTTCCCGGAATATGGAATGCCTCATCATAATTAGAGAAAACAAAATGTATGTACTGGCATTAAATGTTAAATGTGCTTCAATTCTTGAGTGGCATTATTAAATGCATTCTGCAATAATTAGTGAAAACAAAATGTATGTACTGGCATTAAATGTTTAATGTGCTTCAATTCTTGAGTGACATTATTAAATGCATTCTGCAATAAAATGATGTTGCACAATGCATGCTATGTAGTGCAGTAATGCATTTGCTATGATATTTTACTTAAGTTTGAATCAAGTTTTCATGTCCGCAACTGCTAAACTGCAAAGATGAATGACTATTACTTTCATGAGTTACTGGGAAAAAAAAGCCTGCAGCACTCCCCCCCCCCTCCCCAATTAAAATGCATTATAGACTACATTATTAGTAAGGTTACAGAAGGCTTACAGCCAACAAGTTACACTGTTTCACAAGACAAATTGGTCAGCAATGACAGCAACCATTTTGCTTGATTTCCATTATAACCACAAGCTAGCAAAAATTATTTTACATTTTAAAAAAGTTCTTTTACAAAACATTTAATACATAAGCATGTAGTGAACATTACATCACAAAATGTAAACGACCTGTGGAAAGCAAATACAAGCCAGCATCAGAACATACTGGAACAGCAGACAACCTTTTACAAGCAAGAACAAATTTAAGTAGATGCTTTTCACATGCAAACATCCTCCCATATCCTGTGTATTTAATTACAAAGTGACATTCATCTGAAATAATGGCAGCAGGACAAATGTAAGCATATAGCGTGTTAAAGAAAAATCTAAACTTGCCAAACCAGTTTCCATTCAGTAACTAATGTTTAAAAGAAGCACTATGCCCTTTGGCTGTTCACAGTTACAACAGGTTGCATCTAAGCGTTGCAACTTTGAAAGCAGTTTGTTCCAAGCACCTTTTGAACTTAATCTGTAAAACATATACCAAGTAAAAAGCTGTTTGAAGTACTTTTACAGTTTAAACATTCGAAGTAAACATAGAAAGCAAACACTGCATGCAGCGGGGCCAGACAAATGGTTCACTTAAGAACAGAATTAAATAAACTCCAATCACTACTGAAAAAGTGAATCAAAGCAATGCAAGGGTTAGCCATATCCAAAGGCATAACTTTTATTCATTCATAAGTGCCTTCACAGTTAACAAATATGCTTCATCAGATGCCTTAATTAAGAAACTTAATTCATATAAATACATTTAAAATTCATCTGATCAATCACAATATACACCTAATAAAAACATAGTATTCTCATCAAAAAAGCTGAAATATATCAAAAATACTATTAAAATGTTTAAAGGATCTAAAAAACAGCAAATAAAATGAAGCTACAAAGTCCTTAAAACAATCATATTAACTACATTTTCATCATCTGCATAAAACTAGTTCAGACAATGGTCAAATCATACACTAATACTCTACTGACAACAAAAGTTCTCCAGCAGGGTTTTAAAGTACAGATATTACCCAGTAAAAAAAAAGTCCATGGCTTCATGGCATCATATAAAGCTGCTACGTAGCTTCAACAGAAAAAAGGCAAATAGTCACTTTTTCTAAATATGGCTTTGCTGTTTATCAAACATGAAAAAGTAATAATAAAAAGCTATATGTGTGTCAACTTTCCACCTTAGGTCAATTTAAAACTAGACTCAAACAACATTTGTCACTTAACTGGCTATGTCAATGTATCAAGCCTGGCTAACTCGAATGTGTAAAAATCTGTTAACCAGTTTACTGTGTAATTTAATGTAATCCTGACTTGTGCTCAGGACTAACTTTAACCTGTGGAACTTGTTTAACTTGCTTACTTATGTAATCTCTGTAAATAATCTGTTTGTAATATATAATGCTGGTATTATGTAATGCTGTATCTGCTTACCCTTGGAGCTTTTCTCCCCGGGCCTCCGCTGAAAATGGACATGCATCCAGTCGGACTATCCCGGTCAACAAATGTAAAATAAATAAAATAAAATAAAAAATGTGCATGTGTGAGAGACAAGGAGAGAGAAACAGATTGAGAGAGACAGTATGTGTGTGTGTGTGTGTGTGTGTGTGTGTGTGTGTGTGTGTGTGTGTGTGTGTGTGTGTGTGTGTGTGTGTGTGTGTGCGTGTGCATACATGTTTCTGTTGGTGGGTATGTGACAGAGAGAGAAAAAGAGACACTGTTCAACTTCTTTGTTCAGTAATTCAGGAAAAGTAAATGATGTTGACAGAAAGAAAGAGAAAGCGACAGTTTGGTGCTGCTCTAGTCTATTTGATAATTCCAGGCCACTGGTTGAAATATTAAACATTAAATACACCATAAAATAAAAAAGGGATTACCTGTTTTTTAATAATAAATGCATTCCTTTTGGGTCAGTTATCAAGTATTGGTGTCATTTTCACAGTTGTTCCTTGAAAATATAAAAATTGAAATAGAAATTCAGTCTGGCACAGTCAAATAGTGGCTTGGATGCTGAAATGTGGGGGGTGGACTGAAGGGCTGGCATCATCATGCAAGATGACTGGAAAGTGTGTTGGGCTCCACTTGTGTCCATCATATCAGTATGGAAACATTCACCATAATCAAAACGTAACTTTATTTTTAACTTTTCCAATATGTGTAATCTATTGGATTAGGGTTTCTTTACTGAATTGTGAGGCTGCACTTTATGTAGTGTACCATTTTGGTGGAAGGCAATAAGGCATACAAGTCACATAGAAATTATAGAATTGACAGTTTAGATTTAATTATTTACAAATGGTTTGGATGCTTTATGCTACCAGTAAAGTGGTAAAGATGGAATAATTATGTGCTCATACTGTGCCATTCTCTTTAATGTTCATTCTGGCTGAGTTATTTTTTTTTAGACCTTTTTTTTAAAAATGTTAGGACAGTCAAAATCTATCGCCAGGCACAAACTCAGAGCAATGCTAACGCTACAGTATTAACAAGTCGACGTTTTTCTGTTTTTTTTTCTTCTTATTGTGAAAATATAAACATATGCTTTAATGCTGGGATGCACAACCATGTTTATACGTGCCCAAGAATGAAAAAAAAGAATATGTAAGTTGCAAACAAAGATGCTGTTAAGAATACATTAATAAGTAAAAGCTTTTGCAGGGGGGCCAGACCCCCTGCACCCCCCCCATGTGCCGCTACTTAAATATACCATCTCCAAGATCGCACCGCATTGAGGAAAATGGTAAACTATGCTTAGACGCAGTGGCAGCATGCACATTCAACTATTTTGAATGAAGATGAACAATTCAATGTTTTGAATATTCATGGATCAATTCTCTCCATTGTACTGTGGATACCCAGTAGGGGGTAAGGAATGGAAGAGTTCTAGATTTATTGCAGAAGGCTTGATTGTCATCAAGCACAGAGACAAAAAAAAAAAAAGATACAGAAAAAAAAATTAAAGCAGAAAATGCACCCAAAATCCAGGAAATGGAAACAGTTTTTTTTTTTTTTTGCAGTGCTAAGTCTCTAAGTCAACCTTATGATATATTTTGTGCCTTAGAATTCGTCATGTTTTTTTCAGATCTGCATCTCAGAAGTTCTAATTATTCTAAAGCACTGTTTTATTTGCCAGCATTGGCCAAAATGCTCTAGTTCTGAATTATTTTCAATAAATATTTTATAGTGTTTTTCTTTTTTTTTTTCAATTTACGTTGCTATTGGGTGTGAACCTCTAGGCTTCGCAAACATTAAAAGTTGAACAATGCTATAGCAAAGTTGCTAAACCTGCAGCACGTACCCCTTTCAGAACCCACCACTGTATAGCACTGAAACGCCTTAACTGGTTTGAACTGCCACATTAACTAACATATACACTTCTTACCACTTATAAAATTATCCCGCATCCATCTGTATGTCCAGCACTAAAAAACATTCTATTCAACTTTGCTCTCAGTCGGTCATTGTGATCTAGTTACCAAAAGCTCCTGTCTGTCTACAAACCTAGCAAATCTGCACAATATTGTTTGCACTCATGTATTTATTTATTTATTTATTTATTTGTTTGTTTGTTTGTTTGTTTATTTATTTATTTATTTATTTATTTATTTATTTATTTATTTGACATTTGGTAAACGGGAAAGTCCGAATGGGTGTAATATCGCAAGAGGTAATAGAGTGGTATACAATAAACAGTTTAAGGATAATACATAGAAAAGATGAAGCATTCAAACAGAATTAGCCCTTAGTGAGAATCCAGTAGTAGATAGGCATTAGTGTATAATATACTTCCAGTGAAAGTATTTTGCCCTTATTTCACATTTGTTTGGATTATTTGTTATCAAATTACATGTATATGTTTATATATATATATATATATATATATATATATATATATATATATATATATATATATATATATATATATATATATATATATATATATAAATATATACAAGAAAAATGAGAAGTTGTTTAGTGTTGTATAGTAATCAGTAGGTTACAGGTATATTTATAATAAGTTGATAGAGAAGGATCAGAATATGATAAAGTAAATGTTGGGCTTATGGCATAGTTGTAAGCACAAGCTTGTGTTTTTTACAAGAACAGTTGTTTAACTTAAGTAGTTGGTTTTATATTTTCTGTGGTTCTGTGTGGACCTAATATCTAGTGATAGTCTGTTCCATAACGTAGTAATGGAATAGGAATACAGAGATTGTCCTGCAGTCTTATTTGTCTTAAACAGAGTTAATAGTTGTTTATCTTCAGAACATAGAGCTCAGTTGGGAGTATAGGTTTGAAGTACACAATTTATGGAAGGGCATTTATTTGGATTATAGATTCTTTTATGTGCCATGGTTAATTGCTGGTAGTTGAGTTGTTGGGTTAGATTCAGCCAGTTAAGGGACGTAAGGGCAGTGCAAATGTGTTTTTGGAATGGCAGCCTGTTGCAAATTTGACAGTTTTATTAGAACAGGATTCTAGATTATTTGTTAATGTGATTTGGAGATTGGTTAGTACAGGAGTACCATACAGTAAGGAGGATAGGACGTTATTGGATGCTAATGTTGTTTTAGTGGTTTGGTTTAGAATGTGTTTGTGCCTATATAGCATTCCCAGTTTTTGGTGTGTGTTTTGATAGTATTTTGGATATGCAGGTCAAAGGTTAATTTATTGTCTATAGTGACTCCTAGTAATTTAGCATGGGGAACAAGTTCTATTTCTGTGTTATTGCGGGAATATATGTTAAAATTAGTAGGTATGGTTTACATGTAAAGAGAAGTGGTTTGGTTTTTGTTAGGTTTAGTAAAATATTTGCACTATTGAGCCAGGTTTCAATGGAAGTAAAAGCAGTTTGTGTTATTATTTTTAGCTGAGTAATGTTTTTTGCAGTTGATCTGATGGTTACGTCATTTGCATAAGCCTGGCTAACTCTCTCTAGAATGTGTAAAAATCTGTTAACCAGTTTACTGTGTAATTTAATTTAATCCTGACTTGTGCTCAGGATTAACTGTAACCTGTGGAACTTGTTTAACTTGCTTACTTATGTAATCTCTGTAAATAGTCTGTTTGTAATATGTAATGCTGGTATTATGTAATGCTGTATCTGCTTACCCTTGGAGCTTTTCTCCCCGGGCCTCCGCTGAAAATGGACATGCATCCAGTCGGACTATCCCGGTCAACAAATGTAAAATAAAAAAATAAAAAATAAAAAATAAAAAATATTGGATAATACGACTTTGGCAGGAGGCAGTATATAGGTTGTTAATAAAGATGGTAAATAGGAGAGGCCCAAGGATTGAGCCCTGAGGGACTCCTGTCTTGTTAGGGAGATAAGGCGAATGAGAAGTTTTCCACTGTCTTAGAAATAGGTAGCTTAAGAACCACTGTAGTGTAGAGTTGCTGAGTTTTATGTTAGATAGCTCATGCAAATGTTTTTGGTGTGAGTGACACTGTGTCAAATGCTTTTGATAAAACAAGGAATATTTTCTGATGTTGGATGTCCTAGGTCCCTAACTCAATTTACTGTGTCTGTAAAGGATATTAAGGCAGTTGCTGTGCTGTGTGATGGTCTGAATCCATGCTGGGTGGGTGTAAGTAGTTTCTTGGAGATGAGGTATTGAAGGTGCTGCATATGTATACATTTTTACAAGATTTTGGAGAGAGGGAACAGAATGGAGATGTGATGATAGTTGGACAGTTCATTTCTTTTTCTTCCCTTATGTAAGGGGATAACAATTGATTTCTTCCATATTAATGGTACATATGATTCTGAAATAGATCTGTTTATGAGGATGCTAACTGAGGAGGCTATAGCGCTGGCTGCTAGTTTTTGAAATTTAGAAGGGAGGTTGCCGGCGGAGAGGGAGCAAGGTTATATTTTTTGTTGTGGGTGTCATATATAGTTTATGGGTACTGGTTGCAATATGAGGGTTGGTAGTTTTGGTAGAGAGTTGGAGTATTTAGGGGTGTGGACTGATTAGAGTCTACACTTTAGAATGTTGGAGTAAGGTTGTCAGTATTCGTGGGGTTAGAGGTATAGGGTTTGCTAGGATTATTGACCAAGTTTTCTATACTTTGTATAAAGTGTGTATTAAACATTTCTGCTACTTGAGATGTACAACTGCTACATGATTTTGTTTTGCTCCTGGGGTAGGAAAGTAGAAATAGTGGACCAGAATCTTTTAGGAGATTATTTCTGTGGTCAGATAATTGCTGAGAAAAATATTGTTTCTTATCTGCAGTTATAAGATTCTTTGCCTGATTTCATAGTTGCCTGTAATTTTGCAAGAAGAAATTATTTATTTTATTTTTATTTTACATTTGTTGACCGGGTTAGTCTAATTGGATACATATCCATGTTCAGCAGAGACCCGGGGAGAAAAGCTCCACAATAAAAACAACACATAGACTTACATCCAGATAAATTCTTAATAACATAATAGAGAGAGACACAAATTTACATACAAATAAATACACAATTCCATGATATGTAAGTAACAGAAATATGGATACGTTAAGCATTAGAGAGGATTAAGATTATAAGCTCAGAGGAGAAGGATGAAATTTTTATCCCACAAATCGACTCTAGTAATTATGAGGCGAAGGCAGTCCAAGAGGAACTAGAATCCTATAAATGTACAGAGATAAAGGCTTGATGATTAGAGGAGATACGATTGTAGGGATCTAGAGCAATGAGAAGAGAGAGAGGCCATTAGGTAATAGCATGTGGGTGGTATGCGACTTTTAGGATTAGTCAGGATTGGCACAAGGACATAGCCAATGTGCCTTAAAGAATAATTTAAGATTAATTTTGAAATGGCTGAGAGAGGTAGTTAGTCTTAGGTTATTGGGAAGGGAATTCCAAAGCTTTCCAATGGAATTGGCATAAAGAGCATCACCACCCGAATTATTAGATTTCGTAGTTTGTACCAGGACACTATTCGAAGATCGAAGGCAGTTGAGATTGTAGTAGGGGGTCAAGAGTTTATTCAGTGAGGGGGTTTTATCGGGTTCCTTAATTATTTTAAATGCTTCAGTAAGTTGGTTAAGTTTGAGAAGATTGGGCAATTCTAACCAGTCAAGTTTCTTTAGGTTAAGGCAGTGATGAGTATGGTAAGATACTCCTGTTACAAATTTGGCAATATGGTTATAAGCAACAGAGAGTTTATTAAGCTCACTTTTATTGAGGAAGGATAGTACCAGAGAGGCATACAATAGGGTGGAGAGAAGGTGTGTACGTGCAATGGTTAGTTTGGTATTAGGAGTTAGAAAGTTCTTAATTCTGTACATGGAACCAAGTTTCTTGTTTACTGTCTTAATGGTTTGACTAATGTGCATATCAAATTTGAGCTTGTGATCAATAGTAACACCTAGTAGTTTGGTGTTGGTGATAGGCTCGATGATGGTGCCATTAGTGGATTGAACGTGAAAGGTCCTATTATTAGAATGTGGAGGGTGTTGCCCTAAGGGAGTTGCTAAGTTGGGGAAAATTAGTAGTAACTTAGTTTTTATTGGATTTAGGATGAGTTTCCGTTCAGAGAACCATTTTTCAACTGCAGCAAAACAGTGTTGGGTGACTACTTGGAGATTATGGAGAGAAACATCAGAGCAGATCAGGGTAGAGTCATCTGCATATTGAATGCAGGTGGCTTTGGGGATGACTGAATGGAGATCATTTATGAATACGGAGAAAAGAAGGGGACCAAGTATAGAGCCTTGGGGAACTCCTATGGTGTTAGGTAGCAAGTGAGATAGCTTGCTTTGCCACTGGACTGCTTGTTGTCTACCAGAAAGGTAAGCATTAAACCAGCGTAGGGCTAAGTTATCGAGGTGAAGGGTTTCGAGGGTGTGGAGCAATAGTTGGTGATTGACCATGTCAAAGGCTTTTGACAAGTCAAGAAAGAGAGCAGAAGTAATTAATTTGTTGTTACGGTTGCAGTTGACTGAATCAACAAAGGAAAGGAGGGCAGTGGTTGTACTATGATGGGGCGAAAACCATGTTGAGTTTTGGACAAAAGATTGTTTAGGGTGAGATAGTGTAGGAGTTGCTTGTGAGCACACCTCTCCATAATTTTTGCTATTGGAGACAATATTGCTATAGGTCTATAGTTCGATGTTTCTGTGGAGGAGTCTCCCTTATGAAGTGGGATGACGTATGATATTTTCCAAATAGAGGGGATGGTGGCCTCTGTTATAGTTCTGTTAATCAAGATTGAGATGGGATAGGCTATAACATCTGATGCTATTTGTAGGTATTCAGCTGGGAGACGATCAGCCGATAGGGTGAATGGTTTAAGTTTCTTCAATAGGGTTCTAATATAGGAGGTGGATATTGGTTGAAGGTTAAAGGCGGGTAGAGATTTGCCAGTAGCATTGGTTAAGGAGGAGGAAGAAGTAGGTAACTGACTGGCTAGGGACTGAATGGTCTTGGTGAAAAAAGAGTTAAACGTATTAGCTACTTCTTCAGGATCTTTACCAATAAGTTTCTCAGGGGTAAGGGTAGTTGATTTCCCAGAATAAAGGAGGTTATTAAAACCTGCCCAAAACTTCTTTGGGTTATTCTGGTGTTTATCCTGGAGGTGACATAAATAGTTCTTTTTATCCCGGGTAATATCTGTTTTTGTAGAGTTTCTAAGCTGCTGAAATTTGATGCGATCTAGAGGTGCTTTAGTGGTTTGCCACTTATCCCAGGCCTGGTCTCTAAGCTTAATTTTTGATTTGGTTTCTTTGGTTAGCCAAGGTGTTATCCGGACCTTGGATCTGATGAGTTGGTTAGGTGCATGAGAGTCCAGTATATTTAGGAATGTGTCATTGAAGTATGTCACACTCTCATCTAGGGGAAGTGTTTTTAGCATGGACCAGTTACAGGATTTGAGTTCTGCTAGGAATTGTCCTGGGACAAATTTCTTCTTATTTCTAACAAGTCTATATATGGGAAGGTTTGTACACGTCGATTTATGTTTTATTATGAAAGTGACAAGGTGGTCACTGAGGTCATTGGGGAGGGTCCCAGTGGTATAATTAAGTGTATCTTTAAGAATCCAGTCGATAGTGCTTTCTTTTTGTTGAGCATTTCCAATTCTTGTTGGAGATATAATGTTTTGGGAGAAGCCATGTAGGTTAATGGGCAGGGGATTCATCTGGTCAGAGCACTGGGACCAGTCAATGTTAAAGTCGCCTAGTACAATGGTTTCTTGAGGGTAGTTCATGGCTAACCAACTTAGAGTTAGCTCCAAGGTTTCTAAGTTTTTCCCGGGTGGGATGTAAACTACAATAAGACTGATAATGTTTTGGTTATTTAGGCATATTTTTAGGGCAATTAGTTCCATATTAGAGACCTTGGGAGGTTGTAATGGATTCGTAATGATATTCAATGTGTTTCTAAACATTACAGCTATTCACCGCCCTTTTTTTTTATCCGATCAACCCTAAGTATATTATACCCAGGTGGGAGAATCTCTTCATCCTTTGTGGATGGTTTGAGCCATGTTTCAGATAGACACATGATGTCTGGGAGATGTGTGGCTAACATAGCATGTAGATTATGAATCTTGTTATTTATACTTCTTAGATTAAGATGGAAGATGAGGAGGGAGCTAGAGGATCTTTGTGCTAACTTCGGGGTGACAGAGTCTAGGTTAATGGTTGGGCCTGGGTTGGGGTGTATATCACCATCTTTAGCAATACATTTTTTCAGATGGTCTATGAGTCTTAGTAGTTTGCATAGTATCTTTAGACCAAATTTTGTAGTGGTTACTTTAGGGTAACGTTGGGTGAGATACACACTTTTAAAGCATAATGTTGTAGTGGGGTAGTTAGAAGGAGAAATCAGATTAGAGGGAAGATTTGAGTGATTGCAGGTGTGACCATTGGGGAAGTGAATACCCAATAGAGTTTGGTTTTCATACCTCGATGAGAAATAAGGGATAAATAGGAGAAGAACTGAAAGTGGGATGATAGAATTCGTTACTTTACCCATATTATGAAGAAAGTGTGGCTAATGGTGTGGGAGGAGTTAGGAAAGCCTGCTAATGTATTGGTATATAGCTGGGATTATGGGAGGAGATATATTAAATTGCAGGGGGGGCTGTAATTAGTTCAGAGCTGAGTGGGATGGGTTTGTTGACCTGATAAATATAGAGATAGCAGGGGCGGGTGGGATATGGGGGCAGGGTAGGGCGCGGAGCGAGCCCGAGCGAAGCGAGGGTGAAGCGGAGCAGGGATACACCAGTCAGGAGTTTGCAGGGTCTTAAAGGCCAGCTGCATGTGAGTACAGAAGACACCAGTCAGGAGTTTGCAGGGTCTTAAAGGCCAGCTGCATGTGAGTACAGAAGACTGCTATTGAAACGCAGTTTATTCCTTATGCTTAGGACCTAATTGCATGTAATAGTTGGCAAATTAAGTGAAGTTTGTGGCCAACTTCTTGGCTTCACATTGCCTATAGATTAAAAAAGTAATGGGACTTAAGATTTAGTATATTTGTAGGCTGTTTAGACAAGGGCTGCCAAGTTAGGTGAGAGGTACTGTTCTGTTGCCTGCCAGCGAGACGCTTTCCAGTATTACTAAAATGTAACAAGGGTATTTTTTTTACCCTATTTCCTTGGGGATAGTTTGTTATGAACTTAATAGTAGGAGCCAGCCTGTGCATTTGCACCGTGGTAGCAGTCCTTCAGCGTCACCGCCTAATATCTGGGAGCCACGCAGTAATTATTTAAGGGGGGCTACCTAAGATGAGATAAAAGGAACAGACAAAGATTTAGTGTAGAGGTAGTATAATGCCCTAGACTAGGAAAACCTATAAGCAATACAATCAAATTCAAGTAGTTAGAGGTAATCTACTAATCACATTTTCAGCAGGAGAAAGGATTAATAACTAGGTACAACTCAAACCATAAAAAATACATACACCCACAATAAACTTTGTTTTAGAAAAAAAAACATTTAGTTCAATGAGAGATAGAAGGCACCAGACAGTCTTCTTTGATAGTGCGTTAGAATTAAGCTACACGCGTGGTTTAACGCCAAGGATAGCTTTGTTGTTAAGTAATTTACCACACTTAGGAAAAAAGTTAGCAGAAGCACAAGTAGCCAATAAACTTCTTCTTACGAATCTCGGAAATGTTGTAGTCATGAAATACTTCTCCGTTAGTAAGATACTTTTAATGTCAAGCAAAAATTAAAATACACGAAAGAAATAACACTCAGTAGTAGTAGAATCCAACATAAAAAAGGAATAAATCAAGCGCTTTCACCCGTTCCTATGACGGGCTTTCTCAAGATAAATTATGACCATTACTTTGCTTGCTTATATACAATGCTAATGATCCAATTATACAATTAAGAAGATTTTTTTAACAATCTAAATAAATCAATTATTGGGTAGCATTTCATTGGTGTTTTTTTAAAAAGCAACTACTAAGCGTGTTCAGTTAAAATGATCTTACAAGCATTATTGTAAAACATTCTTATCCTAATACATTCTGATACTCTGCTGATTGTATTTATTAAACACTGTTTTGTAGTACATTACGCTATGAATTAGCTAGCTATTCCTTTTAAAACTGGGAAAGTTCCTAAGCCCAATGTTCATATTGAGATGCATATCCCAACTGATGTCTTAACAAAATCTTCGCGCTGTTTCTTATAACTGGCGCGGGTACATTTAACTAAATAACCATTCATTTTCTACATATATTGTTAGTTATAAATCATTGAAAGTCCAAAAGTGTATTAAATAATTCGTTCTCTTCTAATGTTGAAGCCAATGTTTTTTTTTTTTGAGAAGTGATGATCGCGTGATATATGTTCCTGCAAACTGGAACCTTTAGTAGAATGTAGTGTGTTTTTAAATGTATTTATTAGTTATATACTAAAACTTGAGTTACTAAAATTACGTCCGCTTTATCTTTATTCAAACATCCTAAATATAAATTACATATTTTAACTTAACGATGGTTTCTCTGACATATCTCTTAATGTTCAAATTTAAACGGAAAGTTTTTTTGTGTTGTCCAGTCACTTGTTGTCCTAACCACATATAGCTTCAGTGTTATTAATGTTGGTAGTAAGCAACCCTGAATTTAAAAATATATATTAATACTTGTGTTAAAAAGTTGTGTTACAAAAATTTTAGTAAAAATAAAAAATTCTTTTAATAACATAAGGTTTACCTGTCAATAAGTATACATATAAAATTCATTTTACTGCTTTCTTATTATGTTAACCAATTTCCAAAGGCATAAAATATATTATTGGTTAACATAAAAAAATTAATATTTAATAAATATGTAATGTATAAAAATGAGTGAGTATATGTATATATATGTGATTAAATGAATGAATAATAATATAATATATGAATACTTGAATAAATAAACTAATATTTAAATATTTTTAAAAAATGTTTTGTATAGTATGAAACTGTCCATATTTTTTATCCCTTATACCATTATGTTTGTGATTATTAATTCATTTAAAATATATTTTCATTGATTTTATTAGTGCATTTTTTAATGAAATAAATGCTATAAATTCTTGCAAGATTAAAATAAAATAAATGTGTTGATATGTTCATAACCAAACAATGTTCTTCTAAATAATATGAAGAAATATTTTGTCATAAGAAGGATTTACTTCCAGAAGTAGGAACAAGTACGACGTTCCTCAGAACTACAACACAGTGCACTTGCACATATATTCACCACATATAGTTAGGTAAAACAATAGATATTCAAACAAACATTCACATTAGGCAAACTGCGTTTCGACTAAGCTATTCGACTAAAACTCAGTGCGCTTACACATAAATTCACCACATATAGATAAGAAAAACAATGCTTATTCAAACAAACATTCACATTAATCAAACTGTATTTCGACTAAAGTAAAATGCTATCGTTTTACCTGATCACTTTAATGCCTCCTTTTAAGTCTGATTACAGTCAAGATGGGCAGATAATTGATGCACATACAGTTATGTCCAGAACAGAGGTAATACAAAACGAAAGTAACACAATTTCTCAGGTAATAGGTAATAGAAATAATTTTTAATTGTTTGGAATAGAAGGTTGCTAAGGCCTGGAACTCCTTACCTGTATCCATCAGGTCTATACCCTCCCTCCCACCTTTCAAAACCATTCTAAAAGACTTCCCAGTTAAACTTTGGCTTTGTTCTTGCTCAAAACCAGGATAAACTGTATCCCTAAATGTGAACAAGTACCTTTTCATTCCTTATACCTCCTTACTCTCCCTTCTTCACTTACTTCCTTACGGCTATCAAATTCTCTTCCCTGACTTTCTCTCTAAATATACCATAAGCCTGTTTTTCACTCACTTCATACTGCAAGTCCTGTTTGTATTAGACTATCTTACCTTTAATTTCTCTACAAACTGTCTAAAATTTCTCTAAATATTAAATGATTGTCATATACCTTGTATCAATTCTTAACCAATGTTTTATATTATGTCTAATTTGTTATAATTATTTAAACTGGAAATGTTTTTGTTCTATTTTTAAAGACTGTAAAATTATTATTCTTAAAATGTTTTGTAAAAATTTGAAGCTTTTCTCTTGGGGCCTCCCCTGAAAATGAGCTACTACCTAATCGGACTTTCCGGTAATCAAATGCCAATAAATAAATTTTTACTTTTGTTGATGTATTAAAGGATCTAGTACAAGCTCATGAGTCCAAGACACTCAAAGACCACTTTCTCACAACCAGGGACTTGGGGGAGGGGGTCTTGTAGCTCCAATGGCAGACGAATCATACTCAAACTCGAGTACATGTTTGGGCAAGATGCGGCAGCCATGCGGAGAGAGAGTGGAGCTGCCACATTTCATCCAGACTCGGTGACTCAGTTCGACAAGATAAGTCTGGATGATGCAGGGAGGAAGTAGGAGGGGTGGGAGTGTAGATAAGGGTTTCAGAGATTTATCAGGAGTGGGATTCAAGTTTAGGGGAGCTTTAGGTTAAGGGAGCAAGAGTACTGTTTAGGACTAGGAAGCAATTTAGGATTTTAGATTCAGGGTGCAGGAAGGGAGTTTTAGGATTAGGGAGTAGAAGAGGAGTTCAGGGTTAGGGATCAGTTGGGAACTTTAGGATTACTTATTTATTTATTTATTTAACATTTGTTTACCAAGGAGGTCCAAATAGGCAAATTTGCCCATTTTCAGCGGAGGCCCAGGGAGAAAAGCTCCACATAATAACAACATAACAGTCAGTATTTTAAACAATAGTGAAACAATCAGAGAAATTATAGTAATAAATCACATAATAACATATTATAGTTCAAGTTAGTAATAAAGCTAACAGGATCACTTAGTATCAAGAAATCATTCGGTGGAGTAGTGTCTCAGAGATACAACAGCTTAATATACAATGAAGTAGTGACTCAGATATACCTGTTTGGTACTGTAAATTGTGCTTAATGTTGTTGTACTTACAATCACATGGGATCAGTAAGCAAACAGATATAGATTTAAAGTGGAGAGTAGGAAGAGAGAGGGTGAGGAGGGGAGAAATGGGTTCAGCCTGGTGAGGGGCAGGTGCATAACCAGTTGTCATTTAAGTCAGACTTTAGCAGTTTTTTGAAGTGCGTTAGGTTTGCTGTGTTTAGTATCTCCCGGGGGGTGGAGTTCCATGATTTAGTTACGCAGTTAGAATATAGTGAGTCTCCAAAACTGTTGCTGAATTTTGTAACTTCAAGTAGTAATTTTTTTGAGGATCATAGTGTCCTCCTATTGAGGTGAGTTTGTACTAGGTCCTGTAATTTTGCAAGAAGAAATCATTTTTAATTGTTTGGAATAGAAGGTTGCTAAGGCCTGGAACTCCTTACCTGGACATTTGTTGGGTAGGCAAACTATGGAATGGGCTGTGGTAAGTTGGTTTAGGGTTAGTAGGTTGGGCAGCTGTAGCCATTTGAGTTGTTTCAGAGCAAGACAATGATGGGTTCTGAGGGGTAGGTTAGCAGCAAATCTGGCTATCTTATGGTAGCATGATTCAAGTTTGTTTAAGTCTGATTTTTTGAAGTTAGTAAATATAGGGGAGGTGTAGAGTAAAGTGGATAGTAGGTGGGTCATGGCAATAGCTTGTCTGGGAGATTTTGTTAAAAAAAGTTTTATTTTCTAAAGGGAGCCTAATTTAACGTGGGCCTTTTTGGTGGCATGAGACATATGCTTGTCAAAATGTAACATAATCTAGAATGATACCTAGTAGCTTGGTGTCTGAGGTGGGTTTGATTAGAGTGTGACTGGAGGAGGTGATTGTAAAGTCATTGTGGGGGAGTTTGTTTTGTGACATTAGCTAGGGTCAGGGAACAGCATTAGTTTGGTTTTGTTGGGATTAAGAATGAGCTGGTATTTTTCTAAGAAAGGCTTAATGGCAGTAAAAGATTTTTGAGTACTGTCCTGCAGTTGTTTTAGGGTAGGTGTGGTGCAGATGACAGTGGCGTCATCTGCATGTTGTATGATGGAAGCAAGGTTAGTAGATTTATGTAAATTACTGGTCAGAACTGTCAAGAGCAGAGGCCCAAGAACTGAGCCTTGTGGAACACCTACTGTAATGGGAAGTGGGGAGGAGAGGTCAACTTGACATTTGACTGATTGACAGTGGTCAGATAAGTACTTCTGGAACCAAATGAGAGCACTTCTAGGTATGTCAAGTGATGCAAGCTTATGTAGGAGTTGTTCATGGGACACTGTGTCAGATGCCTTTGACATGTCGAGAAATATTGAGGCAACCATTTGGCCATTGTTTTTTAGTTGATTGACAGTACTGGTAAATCTGAGCAGTGCCATGGTGGTATTATGACCTGGTCGAAATCCATGTTGTGCATGGGAAAGAGGCTTTTTTAGATAGTAGGTGCTGCATCAGTTGAGAGTGGGAGCACTTTTCTAAGATTTTTAGAAAGAGAGGTATAGTATAGATATTGGCCTACAGATAGATAGTTCTAGTGAGGAGCATCCTTTGTGGAGTGGGATTATGTAGGAGGTTTTCCAGATTTGAGTTTCATACTGTTCGGTGATAGATCTATTGATCAGTATTGAAAATGAGTAGCAGATTACATTGGCTGCTAATCTGAGGTAGTCGTTTGGCAGCTTGTCATCGGCAAAGGTTGTGGGTTTCCGTTGGCTTAGCAATTTCTTTATTGTACTTGTTTGGATGAGTTTAGGAGAGAGAGAGGTACTAGGTGAATCAGTGATAGTAGGGAGGGTGATTTGTTGCAGGCTATTTTTGTTTTGTATGAGTGAGAGGATGGAGCTTATGAAAAATGAGTTAAAGTGAGATGCTATGCTTTCTTCTGTGTTTTTCATATTTGGGGATGGGATAGGGGTGTGGCCTGGATGGATAAGCTGATTGATGGAGGCCCAGAATTGTGTGGGTTGTTTTGATGCTTG
>NC_056725.1:1876160313-1876192813 GCF_019279795.1 Protopterus annectens | reverse complement strand
GAGACTCATCTTCATAGGTTCATAGGTTCATACTAGGCTATCTGCCCTAGGGCATTTATAAGCCTAGCCAGAGTGTGTGTGGCTTTCACCACCCCTTAGGATGAGAATACTATACCCATTAGTTTGCTGTGCCTCTGTCCAGCAGTGACACAGAGATGATTCCCGGGGTAAACCTACGATCTCCCATCCACTCGTCAAGATTTCTCTTGAACAGAGTCAGTGAGGGGCTCTGCCTCACATAGACTGGGATTCTGTTCCATAGTGTAGGGAGTCTCTGGGTGATGAATCTGTCCCTCCAGCACGTCCTATTTATATCCGTGTTGAGGTTTAAGTCTCTTGCTCTCGTGGCTCTGGTGGATTTGGATTTTTTGAGGTGGAGCATGTCCATTAATTCCGGGTTGGACATGGCCTTGTATGTCAGGCACAGATCACCTCTGAGCAGACGGTATGCGACTGAATAGAGCTGGAGTTTCTTCAGTCGGGCATCGTATGACATATGTTTAAGCCCCTTTATCCTTTTGGTGAGGTACCTTTGGGGTCTTTCCAACTGCTGCAAGTGTCGGGTAAGGTACATTCTGAATGGGGTGTTGTACTCAATCATTGGTCTGATAAGTGAAGAGTACAGGGGTACAATGACCTCTCCTGATCTGGATGTGAATCCCTTCATGATCAGGTGGGCAATGTAGAAGGTCTTCCTAACCACTTTGGCAATGTGAGTGTCAAAAGAGAGGTTACTGTCAACTTGGGTCCCCAGGTCCCTGATAACTTCTTCCGTGTTTAATGGATTACCACCTATGTGGTAATTAGGGGTTACCTTGTTTTTCCCAAAGGGTATGACTATACATTTTTTGGCATTTAGCTTAAGGCCATGGCTCTGGCACCAGTTATCCATTTCTATGAGACCTCTCTGGAGGATGTCTGTGTCTGATTGAGTGTCAATTATGGTGCCCAGTTTGCAGTCATCTGCAAATTTTGTCAGCCACAATCCCCCTATGTTTGCCTGCACTTCAGAAAAATAAATGCCGAACAAGAGGGGGCCCAGGACTGAGCCCTGTGGGACACCGCTCGTGACCGGCTTAGAGTCTGACATGGCACCAGCAACTCTAACCCTGTGTGTTCTGTCCTTGAGCCAGTTTGCAACCCATCTTGTGACATATGGGTTTACATCTAAGCTGGTGAGCTTTTCTATGATGCCCAAGTGGGGTATTGTGTCGAACGCTTTTGCTAGGTCAAGGTAGGCTGTGTGAACTGCCTTACCCTCATCAATGGCCTTAGTGACTGTTTCAAAAGTCGACCAAGTTCAAGAGGCAGGATCTGCCCTTGACAAAGCCAAATTGGGTAGGATCCAGTGTCTGTAGGTCCCCAATGTCTTTATTTATGAGTTCCATTATGATCCTCTCCATAGCTTTGCAGACAAGGCTCGTCAAGCTTATGGGGCGGTAATTTCCAGGGTCCGTAGAAGCACCGCCTTTGTGGAGTGGGACCACAGTTGCCGTACGCCATTCTTTGGGTACGTATCCTGTAGTAAGGCTAAGATTAAACAGCAGCCTTATGTGTGGGTTTAGTTCCTCATTGAGTTTGTGTAGCACACAGTTGGGAACACCGTCCAGTCCCATTGATGCTGTGTTTTTTGCTTTAGAGAGAGCAGCTCTCACCTGGGCATCTGAGATGTTTGGGAGGCTAGACTCTAGTGGGATAGATATTTCTCCTTTTGGGGGGGAGGGGAGAAATTTGCACTGAACCTGTCTGCCAGTATGTTGGCAATGTCTGTGGGTTCAGTGATTTTTTTATCATTTTGGACTAATTCTGAGCATATCTGGGAGTTTCCACCCAGGTTTCTAACATAGCTAAAGAAGGCCTTATGATTGTCTTTTGTGTCATTAGTGATTTTTCTCTCAAAGTTGGCCTTGGATGATTTTATGAGTGATCGTAGTTTTTGCTAGTATTGATCAGAGATGCCTTCCCTTTTAGGGATTTTGCTCTGTCATGTAGTAGCTTTCTCCTCTTGTTGTAGAGTTTGTTTATGGCTGGGGTCCACCAGACCGGGCGCCTGCCTTTGGTGGAAAGGGTCTTGATTTTATTAGGGATTGCTTGATCCATACATTCCTGGAGGTGCTCGTAGAAGGCATTTGTAAGGGTTTCAGCAGCGTGGGTTGTGGTTTCCACTGGCTCGGGGCCTTGAAGGATACCACTCCAGTCTTAAGAAGTGTGAAGTTTGCTTTTGAGAAGTTCTTCACTGTGGTCTTTTGCTGGGGTGGGGCGGGATGTGGATCTCCAATGAGATTAATTTATGGTCTGATCTCACCAATGAGGGATATACTTCGTGTGGAGCATTTTGTCCCCATGTTTGTGATGATCAGGTCTAGTATATTTTCTCCTCTTGTGGGAATGGTGACTAGTTGTTCCATAGCATTTGAGTTTATGAACTCCAGGAACCTTTGGGCTAGGGTGTTGGGGCTTGAGTAATGTTCCCAGTCTATGTTTGGGTAGTTGAAGTCACCCAATATGATGGTGTTTGGAGAGACATTCATACTCTCCAGTGTCTTCAGGAAGGCTGTGTGGGTTTCCTGAGTTTGAGAAGGTGGTCTGTAGCATGCTACAAACTGTAGGGCAGTTTTACCTATGGTTAATTGCACCTGGATGGTCTCCGATGCTTCGTGTGTTGCTTGGTACAGAAAATCACAAGCAGACGATCTCCCAGATATGTGGAACTCAAAGCAAAAGTGGTTTTACTGAAGGCTACTTTTGTGGAAATTGTCTGCATATTAAAAGTGGTAATTTCTTGCTGCATTCGCATAAAATTTTGTTTAAAAGTGTATATTTACTGTGCTTATGAAATGTTTGTTAGTGTTGTAAGTTAGAGGTCCATTCATGCAGAGTACTGTGAGGTGTTTCAGAGGGTTACCCTTCCAGGGAAGGGTGTGAGCCCATGAGCATGTGTACAATACAGTTCCACAGAATACATTTAATAAGTTGCCTTGTCAACATAAACCATGGTACAATGCAACTATACATGTGTCAGGTATGCATAATTATGTTGTATGAGGCTGTATATTGGTCACTAACCCAACTCACATTTTGGCCAGGAGCAGACCAATGCCACTCCTGCACATCAGTGCAGATGTGTGCTGTATTAGCAGTGTCTCTATCAATCATTATTTTTTTTTTTGAGGGGGGGGTGTAAGTACACTTTCTGTGTGCATATAACTTTTGAATACACCAGTGTGACAGAGCACAGATGGACAGCAAGAGTAGAGGAGATTGTGCTACTCTTTATTGATTGATTGATTGATTGGCATTTGTTTACTGCCAAAGTCTGACTGGGTTCAAATGCTCATTTTGAGCAGATGCCCAGGGAGAAAAGCTCCAAAATTAATTACAATGTACTTACAATAATCATATAAAATACAATATAAAAATCAGCATAATTCATACTTACAAAACATTCTTATATTGTAGATGTTAGGAAAAAGAAAACATTTTTAAAGAAATTGATACAGAGTACAATATTAGAACAAGCTTGGTACATTATTTAAACATATATAGATACCTGGATAACAGTAGAAGATATGTTTGATTGTCAGTGGAAGGTTCTTTATAGTTGAGATGTTTGTGAGAAGACAGTATATGGATAAGGCAAACAAGATGAAAAACAATGGCAGACCTCATGCATTCATGCCCATTTACTTTCCAGTATATACCATGCAACACAGGACATCTTAGTTGTTCAATCTGTCAATGTGGGTAGGTGAGCAGAGTGAGACCGAACAGAGCAAGGGTGAATGGAGCAGTTCAAAGCACTCCGAAGGTAACAGTGAGAGGCAGGAGAGAACAAAAGCTATCAGTGAGGTTGCTATGTATGTATTTAGTAGTCAAGAAAAATCATTACATATTTAATAGATGGTATGTCTGGGTCAAGTAGATCTATTCATTGCTAATAAAGGAAAGATTAATCTAAGAGTGTGTTTTATATTCAACAACAACGATGAAAAGAAAAAATGTAATTTATCAAAGTGAAATATTATTTGTAGAGTTAAGTAAAAATGCTGAATTTGGTATTTGGTGAAAGAAAAAACTCTATAGGGAGGTAAGGTCAATAGTTTCTGGCCACATCCTTTAATTATGAGCATACCTTTTGTAAAAATAATATAAGATTGATAATTATTATGTTATATTACACAATTGTAGTTCTAATGAAAGAAAAACCTCATTTGTTAATTAAGCAAAATAAACAGATATAGAAACATACATTTATGGACAGACTATGCTGTTTTGCGTGACCCGATAGGTGGCAAGTCCACAGAAAGCCTTATTTATCTTGGCTATGAAATAAACAATGGGACTTTTGTGATTCTGTTCTTCTGGCCATGATAGGATGGTGGGCAGTAATTTCAAGAAAAGGAGTATATCAGGGAGGGTATGTCTGCCGTCGTAAAGGACCGCACACAGTCTCAAGGATGTCGGGGGTGTGATTCATCAGACAGAAAAGGTATATGTATTTTCATATGTATACGTACTTTGACATTATAGATTGTTGTTCATTCCTCAAACAAAAAGGATAATGACAGTGTATTTTGCATCAACACACCCAGCTAGACATGTGTCACTAAAGTACATTCTTGAAGACTGCACAGATTCCATGTGCCGTTATAAAACATCCAAATAAAACTGCTTAAAAACACTCGATGATATACTCGATTCATAGCTGGGATGCTGTCTGCACATCCTCCTTATACCCATGTGGCTTTTCATCACACATCCCAAAGATATGTTGTAGCAGAATGTACCATTCACCAAATCATAGGTCTTAAATTCTTCACAGAAGAATTCTGAATAAAGTCAAAACTAATATGGGGTGAGGGAAGGAACAATTGAATTTACTTTGAACGTTAATAGAACAGCTTTTGAGTTCACATGAATTTGTTGAAGAAGTATGATTCTCTAGTGTCTGGCAAGAATGACTGACTCCATTCCTTGTGGATTTACCAGAAAATCAAAACTTTTATGAGGGAAGGGTGAAAATATGAGACAAAAACAGAGATAGATGAGTGGTGGGCACACATCTGTAAATAAGTGTGTGTGCTGTTTATGAGTTACTGTGCGTGTGTGTGTGTGTGTGTGTGTGTGTGTGTGTGTGTGTGTGTGTGTGTGTGTGTGTGTGTGTGTGTGTGTGTGTGTGTGTGTGTGCGTGTGTGCGTGTGTGTGTGCGTGTGTGTGTGTGTGTGTGTGTGTGTGTGCGCGTGTGTGTGTGTACTGCAATGTTTTGGTAAAAGCAGTCTTCAAGAATTGTGCCCATATAGATCAGGGTACTCCTTAATCCCTCTCCATTACAAGTTAAGTAGTTAGAAGCGACAATAATCAACAGATTCCCAAAAATAGGCTTCACCTCTGCAACAACTATAGCAGAATCACAAGATGAATGAATTCTACATATTCTCATTTATGTACTTGTCCTAAAAGTGTATAATACCCTATGGGGCCAGGCAAGAAATTACAAATAAAATTAAAAAGACATCAATCCTCACATCTATATCTTGCTTCTAAAATAAGCCAACCAGCAACTTCTAAAAACAATCCCTCTTCTTGGCAAAAGCAAACATATTTGGCAAAATACTAGTTCATAGGTTCATAGGTTCATACTAGGCTATCTGCCCAAGGGCATTTATAAGCCTAGCCCATAGTTATGTGGCTTTCGCCACCCCTTTAGTTTGAAGAAAACTATGCCTATTATTTTGCTGTGCCTCTGTCAAGCAGTGACACTGAAGTAATCCCTGGGGTATATCTGCGATCTCCCATCCATTGGTCAAGATTCCTCTTGAACAAGGCCAGCGAGGTGCTCTGCCTCACATGTACCGGGATTTTGTTCCACAGCATAGGGAGTCTCTGGGTGATGAATCTGTCTCTCCAGCACGTTCTATTAATAACCGTGTCAAGGTTTAAGTCTCCGCCTTGTGGTTCTGAGGGATCTAGATTTGTTGAGGTGAAGCATATTCATCAAATCTGGGTTTGACATGGCCTTGTATGTCAGGCACAGGTCACCTCTGAGCAAGCGGTATGCGACTGAATAGAGCTGGAGTTCTTTCAGTCGGGCAGCATAAGACATATTTTTGAGACTCTTTATCCTTTTGGTGAGGAACTTTTGGGGCCTTTCCAGCTGCTGCAGGTGTCGGGTCAGATACATTCCGAATGGGGCATTGTACTCAATCATAGGTCTAATGAGTGATGAGTACAGGGGGACGATGACCTCCCTTGATCTAGATGTGAATCCCTTCATGATCAGGTGGGCAATGTAGAAGGTCTTCCTAACTACTTTAGCAACGTGAGTGTCAAACGAAAGGTTACTGTCAACCTGGGTCCCCAGATCCCTGATAACTTCTTCTGTGCTCAGTGGATTGCCACCTATATGGTAGCTATGGGTAACCTTGTTTTTCCCAAAGGGTATGACTATGCATTTTTTGGCGTTTAACTTTAGGCCATGGCTCTGGCACCAGTTATCCATTTCTGTGAGGCCCTTCTGAAGGATATCTGTGTCAGATGTGTTTTCGACTATGGCGCCCAGTTTGCAGTCATCTGCAAACTTTGTCAGCCATAACCCTCCTGTGTTTGCTTGTACTTCAGAGAAGTAGATGCCGAACAAGAGTGGACCCAGGACTGAGCCCTGTGGGACACCACTTGTGACCGGCTTTGAGTCTGACATGGCGCCAGCAACCCTGACCCTGTGGGTTCTGTCACTTAGCCAGTTTGCAACCCATCTTGTGATGTATGGGTTTACATTCAAGCTGATGAGTTTTTCGATGATACCTGAGTGGGGTATTGTGTCGAAGGCCTTTGCCAGGTCGAGGTAGGCTGTATGGACTGCCTTTCCCTCATCAATGGCCTTGGTGACTGTTTCAAAAAAGTCAACCAAGTTTAAAAGGCATGATCTGACTTTGACAAAGCCAAACTGGGTTGGATCCAAAGTCTGCAAGTTCCCTATGTCTTTATTTATGAGTTCCATTATGATCCTCTCCATGACTTTGCAGATAAGGCTTGTCAAGCTAATGGGACGGTAATTTCCAGGGTCGGTGGAGGCACCGCCCTTGTGAAGTGGGACCACAGTCGCCGTGCGCCACTCCTTGGGTACGTATCCTGAGGTGAGGCTAAGATTAAACAGCTGTCCTAACTGCGGGTTTAATTCCTCATTGAGTTCATGGAGTACACAGCCGGGGACACCATCCGGTCCCATGGATGCTGTGTTTTTTGCCTTGGAGAGAGCAATTCTCACCTGGGCGTTAGAGATGTTTGGGGGGCTACAATCCTCTGGTATAGATATCTCTCCTTTTGGGGGGGGGGAGAAGTTAGCACTGAACCTGTCAGCCAGTATGTTGGCAATGTGTGTAGGTTCAGTAATCTTCACATCATTTTGAACTAATTCTGAGCATATCTGGGAGTTTCCTCCTAGGTTTCTAACATAGCTAAAGAAGGCCTTATGATTGTCTTTTGAGTCCTTGGCGATTTTTCTCTCAAAATTTGCCTTGGATGATTTTATGAGAGCTCTTAGTTTTTTACTTATAATGATCAAGGGTGTCTTACCTTTCAAGGATTTTGCTCTATCTTGTAGTAGCTTCCTCCTTTTGTTGTAGAGCTTGTTTATGGCTGGGGTCCACCAGACTGGACGCTTGCCTTTGGTACAAAGAGTCTTAGTTTTGTTTGGGATTGCCTGATCCATGCAGTCCTGTAGGTGCTGGTAGAAGGCATTTGTTAGTGATTCAGCAGTTTGAGTAATGTTTACCACCGGCTCAGGGACCTTAAAGGAGACCACACTAGTTTTTAGAAGTGTGAAGTCGGCTTTTGAGAAGTTTTTCACTGTGGTCTTTTTTATTTCAGGTGGGGGCGGGATGAGGACCTCCAGCGAGATTAGTTTATGATCTGATCTCACCAGTGAGGGGTATACTTCTGGTGTTGAACATTGTGGTCCCATGTTCGTGATGATGAGATCAAGTATGTTTTCACCTCTTGTGGGGATGGTGACTAGTTGTTCCATGGCATTTGAGTTTATGAACTCCAGGAACCTTTGGGCTAGAGTGTTTGGGCTTGAGTAGTGTTCCCAGTCTATATTAGGGTAGTTGAAGTCACCTAGTATGATGGTGTTTGGAGATACATTTATCCCCTCTAGTGTTTTCAGGAAGGCCATGTGAGGTTCCTGAGTTTGAGAGGGTGGCCTGTAACATGCTACAAATTGCAGAGCAGTTTTGCCTATGGTTAGTTGCACCTGGATGGTCTCCGATGCATCGTGCGTTGCCACCAACCTTGAGGTGTGGGTGTCCTTTATGAAAATGGACACCCCCCTCCTTTCTTGGTGTTGTCCGGATTTTGGGGCTGGAACGCATGATATGAGGTAAAACCTGATAGTGCTGGGGTGCTCTCAGGAGCCTTGAACCAGGTTTCTGTCACAGCACAGACATCGATGTTCTCCATACTGAGAAGGGCCTCGAGTGCGTGCATCTTGAGATTGAGACTTCTGGCATTGAGCAGCATTACCCTTAGTTTTTTCCTTTTTTGTGTTCTAGGGTGGTAGGTTTAGAATTTGAGCCTTGCCTAAAAACGGCACTATGGGGGTGGCAAGAGCCTTTGCCAATATCCGGAAGCCCAGGGGTGACAGGTGCAAGCCGTCCCTTGCGAAGCAGCATGGCTTGTCCAGCATGTCATCCCAGGCAGACGGACACTGGATCCCCTTTGAATGACACCAGAATTTAAGCCAATTATTAAAGCTGATCATCTTATCACTGTATTGTGGCATCATTCTAGGTGAAGGTAGGATACTGCTCAAGGTCAGGGTCATACCTGCCTGGGCTACATAATCAGAGAGCTCCTCAATGTCTCTTTTCATGTAGTCCAAGGAGGTATGTCTCAGGTCGTTGACACCAGCATGGACAATGACTGAGTCATACTTGTACCTGCTGTTGAGAGACCTGAGTGCTTGCGTTATGTGGCGGATTCTAGCGCCCGACAGGCAGCTTACTGTGACCTTCTCCTTACTCAGTCTGGTGAGTGGGGCGTCAGTGTGTCTGACTATGGAGTCACCAATGACGAGTGTGTCTGGCATTGTGTTTGGCCTTAAGGGCTGTGACTGTTTGACACTCTGACTGTGTGGTCTATGTGTTGCATGTGTTGGGTCCTGAGGTGGTAGTTGTTTGGGTGTCTGCTTTGGTGGCCTCTGCTGTTTTGGTAGATTTTTGATCAGAGCCTCCGAGTATGTCTTTGTGTGATTATGTGTATGATTTGAAGTTGTGATGGTACTATGTGTGACTGGGTATGTAGTGTGTGTGGTTACCTTCTCCTCCTGTCTGGTCTTGCCAGTCCTATGTTGAGAGAGCTCAGCCTCCAGTTTGGCCATATAGTTGCATCTCTCGCATGTATTTGTGTTTTGTGGGAGGAGGAGAGGGTTGTCTGTGCACATGAGGCAATTGTAACATTGCCTCAATATTCCCAGGTTCACCAGCTGAGCAGGAGAGGACACTAGCAACTGATCCCTCAACATGCTAGAAGGAATAGATAAAAAAAAACTTACAAAAGACTCCGGGGGATGTGGGTTCTATGCTGGTGGAGTACTATCTATAATAGGAGTGCTTTATCAGGGTGAAAGTACTGTAGGAGCAAGTGCTAGGCTTTACAGATAGAAAATAGTCTACTTGGGAATCAAGTAGAGATGAATTTTTTAGTTTTAGGATACGCTGGTTAGATCAGCAGTACAGTTCGAGGAAGGTAGTTTTAAGGGAAAAATTGAAGAGTGGAATTTAGGTAGCCCGAATAGTTTAACCTTGTTAAACCGCCGCTGCTCTTGTGTGTAACAGTGGCAACTCTGCGCTAAATCACGCTAAATCACGCTAAATCGCGCTAAATCGTGCTAATGCATGCTTTATAGCAGGGGGCTGGAAAAAACAGGAAATGACCCAAAATGGCCATCGAATTACTAGTTGCTGTCTCTAACCACTCCTCTGAGGACAAACAAGCAGCTCAGTACTCCCTACTCCCACTGGTGAGTAAAGAAACTACCTCTGGCCACACAAGAAAATGGAGGAACACAGGAACCAACAGGGATCAGCAAAATCTGATCACTGGAACAACTAGCTAGGAAAGTTTAGGAAAGTAGAAGTATTTTTTTGTTTTTTTTAGTTTTTTTTGCACACGGACAGAAAAAATACAATAAATGCTTTGATTTTCGACTAAATTGCTATCAAAGGCTGGTACACTTGAGTGTATTAGCCTGTTTCTAACTTTTAAGCAAAACTTTAGCCAACAAGTGCAATCAACAATTTAGGCACAGAAAAACAGGAAAATCAGGTAATAAAACAGTAATATAGGCACAAACAGTAGTCGAAAAGCACAAAAGATCGAAAAATGCAAAATTAAATGTTTAAAAAATACTTAAAATCAAGAAAGTCGCTTTTTCTGCTCTCTGCTGGCTTAGGAACTCTGCAGGGGACCACGAGGAGCTATGCCAAGTTCTCTAGTGCCTCCTGTTCAGAGTCTGCAAGCCTTCCCTTTGTTCATATAATTTTTTGCTGGGTACTCTGGTTTCTTCCCGTTGGTGCGGTGGTACAGCAGTAGCGTTGTTACCTCACAGCAAGAGGTTCTCCCGTTTGATTCTCGGCTTGGCTTGGGGAGTGCTTTCTGTGTGGAGTCTGTATGTCCTCCCCGTGGTTGGGTAGTGTTAGAAAGACATGCGTGCGTAAATGGGCGTGCCTTTGTTGAAGGTTTGGCATCGAGCTGGCACCTAGGCATTTCGTAAAAATCTACTGCCAATCATTAGCGGACCGGAGTTCCGCTGTGACGACCTCTTACCGGGAAAAAGCTGAAAGACAAGCAACATCTCTGGTTTCTTCCCACATCCTGAAGCCATGCAGTAGATGGACTTGCAACTGTAAATTCTCTGTGTGTCTATATGTACATATGTATGTATCTGATATATGGAAGAGAGGCCTGACAATTACTTCTGTGCAGCTGTTCATTGGGTTGTTACAGGAGATGAAGAATGTGACTCGTGTTTTTAATGGTGGCACCTTTGTATTACATCACAATAAAACACAGATTAATGGGTCGCTGAAGTAGTGTGTTCTGAACCTATCATGGCATTAAAAACACAGTGACCCTTCAAAACAACAGAGCTGTACAACAAAAATGTGTCACTGTCATATTAAAGCAGCATACTTGTCTTTACTAACAGGAAACATTCTGAACAAACTCCAAATCATTTTTGGTCTGATTTATCAGTATTGTTTGGTCCACAAGAAAAACAAGCAGTCTATCCTTTTCACAGAGAAAAAAAACTCAGTCTGTTTGGGGAAGCAGAACACGTTTTCATTACAATTTCAAAACAAATTTCACTCCTAGATGGTAAGAGACACCTTGTTTTCCTCCCATTGTAGTCATATTTATTTATTTATTTTATTTGACATTTGTTTGCCAGGGAAGTCCGACTGGGTAAATGCCCATTTTTCAGTGGAAGCCCTGGGAGAAAATCTCCGATGAACATATTATTAAAACAGATAAAATGACAGTATTAGAAAAGTTCATACAACATCACAGATGTACAATATTTGGATACATTAAATGCAAAAAGGTATAATAGGGCAAACTATGTACAAGAAAACAATGTGGCAGGACAGTCCATATACAAAAAACAAAAGACAACTACAGTATCAATGAGCTGTACGTGTTGATTACAACAGAAGAAGCAATAGAGTTAGAGCACACTGAACACATGATACCTGAGAAACTCCTAATAAATAGCAATAGAGTTAGAGCACACTGAACACATGATACTTGAGAAACTCCTAATAAATAGCAATAGAGTTAGAGCACACTGACTACATGATACTTGAGAAACTCCTAATAAATAGCAATAGAGTTAGAGCACACTGAACACATGATACTTGAGAAACTCCTAATAAATATAACTTCAAGATAATACATGACAAACAATTATATAAAATTGAGACACACTAAAATTGGTTAACTTAATCTCTCTACTGGCATTCCTGTTAGTGTCAGTGGCATGGTGTGATACAGCCATAACTACAGCCCAGGTGACCAGAGTTTAACCAGCATCTCCGGTAGTTTACAACACTGGCTGAGGATGGGTGGACCATTATGGGGGACAGAGGGGCAGAACTGGAGCCTCCACACTGTCACTGTCCCTTGAAGGAGGGAGGGGAAATGCACAGGGGTGACCTGATGGTGGGCATTAGGCTCATCAAGCCATCGATGCTTAAAAGTAAGTATGTGGAAGCAGGCACTTGCAAGGGGAGGGCATTGTGGGCCACTCAGGAGTGGTCTTAGATGAACTGGTGCCCTAGGCAAAAGGGCTCCAAGACACCCCCCACCACATCACTTGGTGCCCCTGTCCTGGTCTACCTACACCAAATAAATACTGGAAAAGTGCCCCTATTAGAGCAGCGCCCTAGGCGGCCGCCTAGTTGGCCTATGGGGCCACTGAAGTGATATATTTTGCGCTTCCCTGCTTATTACCAGGTGGTCAGTAAGAGCACAAAGTGCCCTCATGGCTGCCTGGATGATGCCCCTTCATACAGCTTTCACCTCATCTCCTGGTGGAATCCCCAGAGCAGAGGAAAAAGTGGGTAGTGTCTGACCATGAAGGAGCTTTGACAGTCGGCGACCAAAAGAAAAATATCTACTTAACACTATACTTTTATTTCTGATCAGCTTAAAAAAAAAAAAATATATATATATATATATATATATACACACACACACACACACACACACACACACACACACACACACACACTCTCTCATTTAATTATTTATTTATTTATTTCACATTTGTTAACCGGGTTAGTCCAACAGAGTTTACAAACAAACCCATTTTCAGTGGAGACCCGAGGGGTAAAGCCCCAGCAAACAAAAGTAAAAATAAAGTGACAATATACAAATATTAAATAACAATCACAATACAAAATAATTGTAAAAAAGAAAAGGTTATTAACTATTTACATTGCATTGATAGTAAGCAACCCATTTTCAGTGGAGACCCAAAGGGAAAGAGCCCCAGCAAACATAAGCAAAGATAAACATACAGGACAAAAAATATTTTTTAATACAACACTGCAAATACGAAATTAATTATAAAGAGAAAAACAAAAGAAAAGAATTATGGACATTAAGGGTTGCACTGATAGTAGTGGACTAAGATTTACTACACGTAAGAGTAAAAACAAAAAGGATAATCGTTGTTCAAAAGAAGGAGACTGTATAGACATTGATAGGAAGTGGGGGGCAGTGTGGAGAATGGGAGGGGGCTACAGTAGGGCTATAGTTGTAGAGCTGAGGGTTTAGGAGATTAGTTTAAGTAGAAGTTACTAACAAAGAAAGAAAGCTAGGAGATGCAACAGGTTATACAGTTGGAGAGACCAAGACCATGTGTGGTCAAGGCAATGGCATCATTTCAAGTTTAGTAGGTGGGATTTAAGCTCCTTTTTAAAACAGGGAAAGGAAAGTTTGGATCTAATATGGAGAGGGAGTTTGTTCCAATTTAGCGAGACAGAGTGTTTGTAAAGTAGTTTGCTAATATTCTTTTTGGGTTTATAAACTGAGAGAAGATGCTGATCAGCACTCAGGAGAGGCCGGGGGTGTGGGGAGTAGGGAGTAACATGTCTGATCTGTTTATAGTATTTACATAAATGTGTGATATGCCATCCTGTTCATTTAAAGTAATAGTCATTACCATCTATATTATCTATTGTATAGTGCAAACTCTTTATGAAACTGTTTTTTTTATTGCTGATTAATTTCATAATATTTTTGTTTTACAATATCTGTACTACTTACACTTGTGTCTGTCTACACCTAGATTGTTTGCAGTCTTGTTACTGTGTACTCTTTTATGTGCCTTGAAGCTTTTCTACTCAGGCCTCCTCTGTAAATGGGCTACATTCAGCTGGACTTCCCCAGTAACCAAAACAAACAAGCAAGCATACATAACATGTTGCACCACTACACACTGGGCAATGCGCACTACTGCCACGTGGTATATCAGAACCTCATCCTGCATGCACAGTGAAGGATAGAGACAATTAAATGTCTGACATAAAATGGTTTTCAAATGTGTTTGTTGAACTCAGTACAGGAGAGAAGTGATAAAAATCATGGCTACTATAGTTAGTACACAGTACTGCTCTAGCCAATACCAACTAAGTCCACAAGATGGCACTCCAACCTTGTGCTTTCAGGCACTGAAACAGTTTTTGCCATGTGCTGGAACAAAAATGGAATACCCAATATGGCTCTTAGTCCATTCAAATATGTGTACTTAAATGCAGTATCAGTCTGCACAACTACTTCAAATCGCAGGACAGTACAGTAAAATAAATAAATAAAAGTTAGAACCTACTGGTAAATAAGATAAAACCAATATCTGAAGGTCAAGAAATCAACCAGGATAAACTACATCTGATATAAGGAACACCAACTATCATGTAAAAACTGTATAATAACACTTATCTCATTCTGCAAACTTGATTAAACACTCATAAGTATGATCGGAAAAGCCACAACCTAAGCTTCAGTGTGATAATTATAAACAAATTGGCTAAGTGGGTTTAATTAACTAACTAATTAGGAGGAAGAATGTCAGAATAGCACATGTGCTCAAGTCCTGTGAAGAACATCACAAAGCCAAATGAGAAACTATTTTACCAGAAGTTCTCAAACATATGCTTGACAATTTAAGTTATAAATATTATGACTGAACCGTCCCTGATTTCTGAAAAGTCCCTCAGATTGCTTTAAACTTGCAGGCTGTTCACTGTAAAATTTGCACTATTCCCGCAAATCTTTGAGGATTGCAGCCACTAAATAATGACTCACATTTTGATTTTCATAGGTTCATAGGTAGGTACTAGGCTATTGGCCCTAGATCCTATATAAGCCTAGGTCGACAAGGTCTAACAGATAGCAGATACATGCACGGTGATGTGGACGAATGGCAGCAGTGGAAGGTTTAAGGATATCTTTGACCCTGGGCAGTACTCTAACCATAGGCCACCACCATGCATTTTTAGGACCACTCATAAATGCACATGTTCTTTTGGATTCACCTTCCTGATATTTCAGGTACAGTATATACTTAGCTACCCGACTGTTTTATGTAATATTACTGTTTAATAAATAGTTTATTACTTAAAAAGCAAAATGTGCTTGACTGTGTTTTAAGCTTGTACTCTTGAACATTTTTCCAGCAAGAAGAGAAACAAAATTTACTAACCGATAGTAACAGCATTTACTCATTTTGGAACATTTTGACCCTAAAAGATTATATGAATTACATACAATTTGTCAGAAGACAACTTGTCAAATGGGAAAAAAGATGATACAACTGATCAAAAATCAGCTGATCAAATGTTCTGCTTTTTTTTTTAAAATTGTTTGAGAACATGATACTCTGGGGATGAAGGAATTTACCCTTTATCCACTGCAGTCTGATCTTGGTGTGTGTGTGTGTGTGTGTGTGTGTGTGTGTGTGTGTGTGTGTGTGTGTGTGTGTGTGTGTGTGTGTGTGTGTGTGTGTGTGTGTGTGATATATATATATATATATATATATATATATATATATGTAGGCTGCTGATCCTATTGAACATGAAGCACAAAAAGAGAAATCCATTGTTTTTGCAGGGGAAAGCCCCATTGAGCCCACCACTCCTTCTGCTAATTATATATATATATATATATATATATATATATATATATATATATATATATATATATATATATATATATATAGCCATGGTGGTACAGTGGTTGCATTGTTGCCTCACAGCAAGAGATTCTCCCATTCGATTCTCAGCTAGTGTGTGGGGAATGCCTTCTGTGTGGAGTATGCATGTCCTCCCTACAGTCGAGTGGCCTCCGAAAGACATGCGTGAATGGGCGTGCCTTCGCTGAAGGTTGGGCATCGGGCTGGCAACTTGGCACCATAAAAATCGACTGCCAATCATTAGCGGACCGGAGTTCCGCTGTGGTGACCCCTAACCGGGAAAAGCCAAAAAGACAAACATGTTCAACAGGCTGCTGATCAACATGTTGTGTTCAATCAGTTGCTTTTTGATGCTTTGAGTTTTCAGTGCATTGACATACATACACACATACATACATATAATAATCCAGTAGTGTATACAAAGAAGTAAACACGTAGAAGGACCATAAAAGTAAACTTCAAGCACGTTTATTAAAACTAACCCAGTACACAAGAACAGGTAAGCGCTCTCACAGATAGCTTCATCAGACCAAAATATTGCACACCCCATAACCAAGTTTAAATACAGCAACCTGGCCAATCAAACTGCATGATGAAAGTCACATGATAAAAAGCATTGTGTTGTACATTAAATATATTAAGTACAACACAAAACATGCGTTTATAACTAACTTTCACCATGAAGGCAAATATACAAATAACAAAAACAATATTCTATGACAAAAAATTAAAAAAAAATATATATATATATATATATATATATATATATATATATATATATATAGGGTTCCTATTAGAACCTTGAATGCTTGAAATGTCAATGATCGACATTTCAAGTGTTCGAAGGTTAAGTATAACGGTGCCGTTCAGTGCAGGGGAGAATTTCCCTTTTCTGCACTGAAGTGCGATCTCGGAGTTGGTATATTTAAGTAGGGGGTGTGGGGGGTGCAGTGGGGCTTGCCTTCCTGCCTGCACCGTTAAGGTAAGTTTTTTATTGTTTTTTGTTTTTTATTATATATTCGAACTTTTGAAATTCGATCATATGTTGTCGAACATATGGGATTCGAAATTTCGAAAGTTTGATTATATAATATGGACCCTATATATATATATATATATATATATATATATATATATATATATATATATAGATATACATAAATATATGTATATATGATCATAAAACCATCAATTAAAAAAGTCATTACACTTTTAAATGCCTAGATTTCAATGCAGGTTTAAGGGAGGCTTTTTTCATTTAAGCCTTTCCCCCTATCTGCCTTAAGTCGAATAATCCATCTCCCTTCTTTACTCTAAGTATAGTTCCTGATGTCACCTTCTCTTATACTAGGAAAGGTACAGTCAATGACCAAAAAACAAAAGGTATGACTAACCCCTTCTTGCATAACATGCTTAGATAGGGCATTGTTGCTGGAACCTATCCTTATAATCTTGAGGCAATGTTACAACTGCCTCATGTACACAGACAACCCTCTCCTCCTCCCAACAAATTCCAACACATGTGAGAGATGTAACCATATAGCCAAACTGGAGGCTAAGCTCTCTCAACTCAGTACTGGCATAACCAGTCAGGAGGAGAAGGAAACCACACTCACTACAATTCCAGTCTCACATAGACCTACCACGACAGCAAACCAAACACATAATCACACAAAAACGTACTCGGAGGCTCTAAATAAAGAACTGCCTAAGCAGCAAAGACCTCCAAAGCAGACACCCAAGCAACCGCTACCCCAAAACAAAACACGTGCAACACATATCTCACAAAGCCAGTGTGCCGAACAGTCACAGCCCTTAAGACTAAACAACACACCTGATACACTTGTAATAGGTGACTTTATCATCAGGCACACTGACGTCCCGCTCACCAGGCTGAACAAGGAGAGGTTCACTGTGAGCAGCCTGTCGGGCGCTAGGATCCACCACATAACACAAGTACTCAGATCACTCCAAGACAAGTACAAATATGACTCAGTCATTGTCCATGCTGGTGTGAATGACCTGAGACATACCTCCCTGGACTACATGAAAAGAGACATAGAGGAGCTCTCTGAGCATGTAGCTCAGGCTGGTATGACCCTGACCTTGAGTAGCATCTTACCCTCACCAAGAATGATGCCACAATATGAAGACAAGATGATCAATTTCAACAATTGGCTTAAGTACTGGTGTCATTCAAAGGGGATCTAATGCCTGTCAGCTTGGGATGATATGCTCGACAAGCCACGATGCTTCACTAGGGACGGCTTGCACCTGTCACCCCTGGGCTTTCGGATATTGGCAAAGGCTCTTGCTACCCCATAGTGCCTTTTTTAGGCAAGGCTCAAAAGACAAACCCACCTCCATAGGTATCACAAGGGATAAGAAACTAAGAGTAATGCTACTCAACGCCGGAAGTCTAAACCTCAAGATGCACGCACTCAAAACTCTCCTTAGCATGGAGAACATCGATATCTGTGCAGTAACAGAAACCTGGTTCAGGGCTCCCGAGAGCACCCCAGCACTACCAGGTTATACCTCATACCATGCTTTTCGGCCCCAAAACTTGGACCGAACCACAAAAGGAGGGGGAGTATCGATATTCATCAAAGATACCCATACCTCCAGGTTGGTGGCAAAGCACGGAGCATCAGAGACTATCCATGTGCAACTAACAGTGGGTAAAACTGCCTTCCAGTTTATAGCCTGCTACAGACCACCCTCCCAAATCCAGGAACCCCACTCGGCCTTCCTGAGAACACTGGAAAATATGAAGGTCTCTCCAAACACCATTATATTGGGCGACTTCAACTACCCAAACATAGACTGGGAGCATTACTCTAGCTCCAACACCTTAGCCCAAAGGTTCCAAGAATTTATAAACTCAAATGCTATGGAACAACTTGTTACCACTCCCACAAGAGGGGAAAACATACTGGACCTGATCATCACCAACATGGGGACTCTATGCTCCAGACCAGAAGTGTATCCCTCACTGGTAAGATCAGACCATAAACTAATCTCACTGGATATTCACATCCCGACCCCATGCCCTACCCAGAAAACCACAGTGAAAAACTTCTCTAAAGCAAATTTCACACTCCTCAAAACCGAGGTGGAATCCTTCAAAGCCCCTGGGCCTGTGGAAAATATGGCCCAGACCGCAGAATCCTTTATAAACGCATTCTATGAACACCTTCAGGAATGCATGGATCATATGATCCCAAATAAAACCAAGACCCAATTCTCCAAAGGCAAGACGTCCTGTCTGGTGGACCCGAGCCATAAACAAACTATACAATAGAAGGAGGAAGCTACTAAATGATAGAGCAAAATCCCAAAAAGGGAAGGCATCACTGATCAGTATTAGCAAAAAACTACGGGCACTCATAAAATTGTCTAAGGCCAGCTTCGAGAGAAAAATTGCACAGGACACTAAGGATAATCACAAGGCTTTCTTTAGTTATGTTAGGAACCTGGGTGGTAATTCCCAGATATGCTCAGAATTAGTCCAAAATGACAAAAAATACACCGAACCCACAGACATTGCCAACATCCTAGCTGACAGGTTCAGCGCAAACTTCTCCCCCCCTCCTCACCAAAAGGGCAAATATCTATCCGAGCAGAGTGCTGCCCTCCTGACATCTCAGATGCTCAGGTAAGAGCCACCCTCTCCAAAGCAAAAAACACAGCATCAATGGGACCAGACGGTGTCCCGGGCTGCATCCTACATGAACTCCAAGAAGAGCTAAACCCAAACATAAAACTGCTGTTCAATCTCAGCCTTACTACAGGATATGTGCCCAAAGAGTGGCGTACAGCAACAGTGGTCCCTCTCCATAAAGGTGGTGCCTCAACGGATCCTGGAAACTATCGCCCCATAAGCCTGACTAGCTTGGTCTGCAAAGCTATGGAAAGGATCATCATGGACCTCATAAATAAAGATATTGGGGACCTACAGACACTGGATCCTACCCAGTTCGGCTTTGTTAAGGGCAGATCCTGCCTCTTAAACCTGGTTGATTTCTTTGAAACAGTCACCAAGGCCATTGACGAGGGAAAGGTGGTCCACACAGCCTACCTGGACCTCGCAAAAGCCTTCGATACAATACCCCACTCAGGCATTATAGATAAGCTCACCAGCTTAAATATAAACCCCTATGTCACTAGATGGATTGCAAACTGGCTCAATTACAGAACCCACATGGTTAGAATTGCTGGAGCCATGTCAGACTCCAAACCAGTTACAAATGGTGTCCCACAAGGCTCAGTCCTGGGACCTCTCTTGTTCAGTATATATTTCTCGGAGGTACAGGCCAACACGGAAGGACTGTGGCTGACCAAGTTCACAGATGACTGCAAACTGAGCGCCATAATCGACTCTCCAGCCGACACAAGCATCCTCCAAAAGGGCCTCATAGAAACAGACTACTGGTGCCAGAGCCATGGCCTCAAGCTAAATGCCAAAAAGTGTATAGCCATCCCCTTTGGCAAAAACAAAGTGCCCACAAATTACCACATAGGTGGTAATCCATTAAGTACAGAAGAAGTAATTAGGGACCTGGGGACCCAAGTTGATAGCAATCTCTCATTTGACAACCACGTGGCCAAAGTGGTTAGAAAAACATTTTATATAGCCCACCTAATCATGAAGGGATTCACATCTAGATCAGGGGAGGTCATCGTGCCTCTTTACTCATCCCTCATCAGGCCCATAATTGAGTATGATGCCCCTTTTGGGATGTACCTTACCAGACACCTGCAGCAACTGGAAAGACCCCAAAAGTACCTCACCAAGAGGATCAAAGGGCTCAAACAGATGCCATATGCTGCCCGGTTAAAAAACTCCAGCTCTACTCAGTGGCATACCGCCTGTTCAGAGGCGATCTGTGCCTGACGTATAAAGCCATGTCCAACCCGGAATTAATGGACATGCTGCACCTCAGAAAATCCAAATCCCATCGAGCTACGTGCTCGAGAGACTTGAACCTCAGCACTGAAATAAATAGAACATGCTGGAGGGAGAGATTCATAACCCAGAGGCTCCCTTCGCTCTGGAATAAAATCCCAGTCCAGGTTAGGCAGAGTCCCTCATTGTGTTTCTTCAAGAGGAATCTTGATGAGTGGATGGGAGATCGTAGGTTTACCCCGGGTATCACTTCTGTGTCACTGTTAGACAGAGGCACAGTATACTAACCTGGAAAAAGGGCATAGCAAAATAAATTTAAAATGGGTGGCGAAAGCCAAACACATTCTGGCTAGGCTTATAAATGCCCTAGGGCAGATAGCCTAGTATGAACCTATGAACCTATGAACCTATGTTGTATAGATGTTCCCTAATCCTGTCTTTGAACATCCTATCTGTTTTACCCACATAATAGGAAGTATAGACTACACAATAAGCGAGGTAAACCACATGCTGGGTAAGGCAGTTAGCAGGCACCTTAAACACATACTTACAACCCACATCCGGGTGAGTAAAGGAACCACTATTATCAATGTTATTACAATAATTACACATGCCACATGGCCTAGTGCAAAATCCTTATTAACCATTGGCATGAAAGCATCCTTCCATCTACACAGGATTCTTTTCAAATTAATTTTATTTTTAAACAAAAATGTTGGTGTGTCTCCTATAATCCCTTTAATAACTGAATCTGTAGTGAGGATGTCCCCTGCTTCCTGATTATATCCATGATGGAATTAATTTCAGTGGTACAGAACAAGGGTATCCTTACCTTATTAACAAGCTCATTGGCCTTACTATCATCTGCAGTTCCACCTCCACTGGAAAAATATGGATGGGCCCTACTTCTTCGCTGATCAAGTATCTCATTCAAAATGGTGTCAACTTCCCCAGGGTGATATCCCCCGACTAAATGTCTAGCTTTTAAGTTAACTAACTCAGAGTGAAGGCCATCATCGGAGGCATTCAATCTAGACATCCTCATACCTTGTCCTTTTATCACATTCTTATAGGGTCATAGGTTCATAGGTAGGTACTAGGCTATAGGCCCTAGGGCCCATACAAGCCTAACCAAAAAATGTACCCTGGCTTTCGCCACCCAAGAAAATTATTTTCCTGTGCCCCTGTTGAGCAGAGCCACAGAAGTGATCCCAGGGTGAATTTCCCATTTCCCATCCAATCATCAAGATTTTTCTTGAAGAGTACTAATGAGGAGCTCTGTTTGACATAGATAGGTGGCCTGTTCCAGAGTATGGGAAGTCTCTGGGACAGGAATCTATCCCTCCAGCATGTTCTGTTTATTGTGGTGACAAGGTTTAGGTCCCTAGAGCGTGTAGCTCGGAGGGATTGGGATTTCTTTAAGTGGAGCATGTCCAACAGCTCTGGGTTTGACATAGCTTTGTATGTTAGGCAGAGATCACCCCTGAGAAGGCAATATGCGATGGAGTAAAGCTGTAGTTTTTTGAGACGGTCTGCACAGGGCATCTGTTTGAGGCCGGTAAACCTCTTTGTGAGGTATTTCTGTGGTCTTTCCAGTTGTTGTACATGTCTTGTCAGGTACATACCAAAAGGGGCGTTGTACTCTATAATGGGTCTAATGAGTGATGAGTAGAGGGGAACAATGACCTCTTTTTTTCTGGATGAGAATCCTTTTGTGATGAGATGAGCCATGTAGAAGGATTTCCTGGCCACTGTGGCGATGTGATTATCAAAGGAGAGACTACTGTCCACCTGTATCCCAAGGTCTCTTATCACATTTTCGGCATTAAGTAGACTACCAGCTATGTGGTAGTTCATGGGTACAGAGTTTTTACCAAAGGGGATGACAATACACTTTTTGGCATTGAGCTTCAGGCCATGGCTTTGACACCAGGTATCTGTCTCAGTGAGGCCCTTTTGTAGTTTGTCCACATTGTTAGGAGTTTCAATTATGGCTCCTAGTTTGCAGTCATCTGCAAACTTTGTTAGCCAAAGACCTTCTGTGTTGGCTTGCACTTCAGAGAAGTAGATACCAAACAGGAGAGGACCCAGGACTGAACTCTGTGGTACTCCACTTGTCACTAGTCTGATGTGGGATTTGGAATCCGCTACTTTCACAGTGTGGTTCTGTCTGTGAGCCAGTTGGCAACCCATCTTGTGACATAGAGATTTATACCTAGTTTAGTGAGCTTATCTATAATTCCAGAGTGGGGGATGGTGTTGAAAGCCTTGGCGAGATCTAGGTAAGCTGTGTGAACCATTTTACCCTCATCTATGGCTTTGATGACTGCTTCAGAGAAGTCAATTAGGTTTAGAAGACATGATCTGCCATTCACAAATCCAAACTGGGTAGGGTCCAGAGTTTGGAGATTACCAATGTCTTTGTTTATGAGTTCCATGATGATACGTTCCATGGCCTTGCAGACCAGGCTCATCAGGCTAAAGGGGCGCTAGTTCCCGGGGTCCAATGTGGCTCCCCCTTTGTGGAGTGGGATAACCGTCGCGGTGCGCCATTCAGTGGGTACAAAACCTGAGGTGAGGCTATGATTGAACATGGTACTTAGGTAGGGTGCCAGGTCATTCTGTAGTTCATGTAGAACGCAGCCTGGGATATTGTCAGGTCCCATGGATGCTGTGTTCTTGGCTTTGGAGAGTGTGTTTTTTACCTGTGCAGCCGTGATTATACGAACTTTGCATTCTTCCGGTATAGAGATGGGCCCTCTAGGGGGTGAGAGGGGGGTAAAGTTAGCACTGAACCTATCTGCTAGGATGTTGGCAATATCAGTTGGTTCTGTATATTTAGTGCCATTGTGCTGTAACTCAGAGCAGATCTGAGTGTTCCCATTTAGATTCTTGACATAGCTATACAATGCTTTGTGGTTGTCTTTAGAGTCAGTGGCAATTTTGTTTTCGTAACTAGCTTTGGAGGATTTTATGAGGGATCTCAGCTTCTTACTGAGGTTGACCAGGGAGTTCCTCCAGTCATGGGATTTTACTCTTTTTTGCAACAGTTTCTTTCTTCTGTTGTAGAGTTTGTTTATGGCAGAGGACCACCAGATTGGCTTCCTTTTTTTGGAGGATAACATCTTGGTTCTATTAGGGATAGCATGATCCATGCACTCGTGTAAGTGCTTATAAAGTGCATTTGTGTAGGATTCGGCAGTCATACCTCTATTGTCCATCTGCATGGGTGTCATGAAGTTTGCCACTTCTGTCTTAAGAAGTGTGAAGTTGGCTTTGACATATTGAGGGCGCATGCTACATCTATGAAGTAAAGTATTTCTGTAGCATGGTTTCCTATGGACACCAGTACTGACCATCCCATTTTCCAGCCTTTGTACAAATACATCAAGATATGCTATAGAAATGGGAGAAAAGGACATGATAAATTTCAAATAGTTTGTGGCCTCATTAATCTGTTCATAGAAAGTTACCAACTGGTCCTTATTCCCTGTCCAAATAAAAAACAAATCATCTACAAAGTGACGATAGAAAGGGGCAAACATAGAGAACAACTCATTAGTAATTAAGTGGACCTCCTCCCACGTGGCCATAAACAGACTGGCGTAGCTATGGGCACATGAAGTGTCCATAGCTACGCTATCCTTTTGTAGAAATATGTCACCATCAAAAATAAAAACATTATTTTCAAGGACAAGCATTTACAGAAAACACAAAAGCAGAGTCTCCTTCACTGACCATGGACTACACTAGAGCTATGGGCCACAGTCAGCCACTCAGACAGCCCCTCCCATTTCAATAGCATATCTTGATGTATTTGTACAAAGGCTGGAAAATGGGATGGTCATTACTGGTGTCCATAGAAAACCATGCTACAGATATAATCTGCCACTAACTGAGACAAAATTAAGAAAGGCTCCTAAATGGAAAACCTTGGATGCAGATGCAGTACCTAACTTCACAGTGATGCATACAGCACTTATTACAACCTTCCAACTTCTCTCTTAAAGAAAAATGTCTCTTTCACTCTACAACCAGTATCAACCACAGCCATATACAGACTTCTCAGAAAATATAAGCCAACCATTCTGGCTGCAGACAATCATCCTGCCAAATACTTAAAACATGTTTAGCCTGTCTTCTATTCTATTTCTATACTTATCAATCATTCCATACAGACACTGTTCCTACAATATGGAAACAAACATTTATTCTATCCTTACATAAAGGAGTCAACTCCACAGACATGTCAAATTTTCTCCCTATTGCTATGCTCTCACCACTATTAAAAATCCTTGAGAGATGTATCTATAGTCATGTTCTTCTCTGTATCCTACCAACAATCTGCTCTCACATTCTCAGCATGCTTTCCATTCAAATCATTACACAATCTCTGCATTACTTTTCTTCCTCAACACTATCTCCCTAGTTATTAGGTGTCACACTTAACAATCAACTCACATTTGATACTCATATCCAACCTCAAGTAAAAAAAAAATTCAAATTATGACTTCTCGACAGAGCTTCTAAGTTTCTCACTGCACACTTTCACAAAACCACTGCCTAATCCTACATCCCATCAATCTTACTCTATGCTTCTCCCACCCTCACAAATATTAACTTATCATTAACAAAACAAACCTAGAACAATGCAAAAACAAAACTGATAAATTTGCTACAAAATCAACCGACTCAACACAGCATTACTGAGCCCTCCACAAATACTAATACTGCATGATAAATGTTTGAGGATGTGTATAATAACTATACTACATGATAAATGTCTGAGGATGTGTATAATAACTAGAGTTACAGGAAGAGCCGTGATTAATTTGACCTTTGTAATCTCCAGTATTAGCTATTAGCTATTATACTATATGCATTTCTCAGTAACTCCATCTTATTTGTATTAATGGGCAACCATTAGGGAAAAGCAGAAAAGTGCACCATACACACGGACTGCATGTGAGGTTGTACAAAGAGAAAGTTGAGTGTGAACAGAATCCCCTGCCACATAAAACAAAGTTCATCGCTTTTAATTTTCAAGCACATCTTAAATCTATGGATGGGAAACAGAAAATTTACCCCAGGATTTCCCCCTGTAACACTACTGGACAGAGGCAGCTCCTAAATGCTTTATCCCATGCATGGATCCCCTCAAATTATCCCATTATTATGACATGAACCTAGTTATTCTCATTAGGGGTAATATTTAATTATTGACCATAGAATGGATAAGGCCAATCTCTAACCAAATGGGATAGGTTAATGCACAAAAAGGGAAAGTGACAAGGTTTAAAATGGCCCACAAGGGAAGCTAGCCTAGTTCACACCTATGAACCTATGAGCATAAATATGTGTGTCTGTGTTATCCATATATATATATATATATATATATATATATATATATATATATATATATATATATATATATATATATATATATATATATATATATATATATATATATATATTTGGTATGTATATATATACACATACGTACGCACACGTATACAAACAGACAGGCTCACAGACATACCCAGTATGTCTCTGGGCCCATAGACACTTATATAGTGACACAGATCACATTCTTATATTGTGTGCAAGGGCGCCCGCAGGCAGGTGCAAGGGGGTGCACTTGCACCCCCCTGGAATGGGCTGACCAGGAGATTAATTTTCTTTTAATTACATTTTGCGCATTTTTCTTTTGTTTTCTTTTACATCGCATTCTTCCAGTGACATCACGTCTGTGCGTGCAGATGTCCTGTTCTTCCTAACAGCCCACCCGCGCTAATTTGAAATTGCTTCCTCCTGTCCGAGAAGACCACAGATGTTATGATTGCTTCTTCCTGCCTGCCCGCCTCACGGAGAACACCACAGATGTTATGAAGTAAGTGTAAAGGAGCTGGAAATGTTATGAGGTAAGTGTAAGGGAATTTGAAATTTTGCGACCAGAGACGTTATGAAGAAAGTGTAAAGGAACTGGAAATTTAGTATGCTTAGCTGAACTAATGGTGTGTGTGTGTGTGTGTGTGTGTGTGTGTGTGTGTGTGTGTGTGTGTGTGTGTGTGTGTGTGTGTGTGTTAGTATGCTAAAGGTAAGTGTGTATGTAAGAAGTAGGTAGGTCTGTGTGTAAGAAGTAGGTAGGTCTGTGTGTCTGTTTGTAAGAGAGAGGTAGAGGTGTGCGTGTGTTTGTGTGTAAGAGGGTTTAGGAGTGTGTGTGTAAGGGGGGTTCATACCTCACAATTATCCAGATTTTTGCCTCATATTTTCAGTTTGCTTCTCATAAAATTGTTTTTTCTGGCAAATCATTGAGGACTGAAGTCAGAAAATAATGGCAGACATTTGAGTTTGACTTCATATCCTCAGAAAATGCATACCAAAGCAAACCTTGTTTTCTTCTATCCACTTTCTAAGGAGGTAGGGGGATGTATATCTGTCATACCTTTCAACTGTATAGATTTTCACAGAATGTCTAAATTTTTGTTATATTTTTGGTCTGTTCCTCATAAAAATTCTTTGTTTTTATTGACAAATCAAAATCACTGGGTTGAGCTAAGGATTAAAGTTATTAAATGACATGTGTTTTAGTTTGACTTTCATATCCTTTAGAAAATGCATTCTAACACAGATCCTGTTTTTTAGAATCTTTCTAAATGTGTCCCTAGTTTTGGGTCTTTGTCCCTGACATAACAGTCTTTATCCAGATTTCTTGTGCTAATAGATTGAGAGGAATAGTGTGTGTGTGTGTGTGTGTGTGTGTGTGTGTGTGTGTGTGTGTGTGTGTGTGTGTGTGTGTGTGTGTGTGTAAGAGGAGGTAGCATACCCCTCAGCTGTACAGGTTTTTGAAGAATGTCTAGATTTTTGACCCATATTCCTCCTAAAAAGGATTGAAGTTGCTAAATAATAACAGACATTTGAGTTTTAGACATCATATTCTTTAGAAAAATGCATACTAACACAAATTCTGTTATTCTAGTAATTTTCTAAGTTCATGAGAGCAATATTTACAATCTGTCCCTATTTATTTTAGGCTTTGTCCAGATTTATTGCACTAAGAGGTTGAGGGTGTGTGTGTCTGTGTGTGTGAGAGAAATGCTCATATTTAGTCTGAAATGCTGAATATATGGTTTTGTGATTGTTGGGAAGTTTCCTTTTGCAGAATGATGCAAAACACCCGGAAAGCAGACATAAGCTCGATGGGCCCTAATTTTGACCTAGGCCCTAACTCCCTGAAAGCAGCCAGAAGCATGGTCGGCTCCCTCCTTATGCTTCACCTCAATCTAAGAAGTATCAATAATAAGGTTCACAACTTGCATGCCTTGCTTGCCACCCACTCCCCTGACATCATGTGTCTATCAGAAACATGGCTCAAACCTAGCACTAAGGATGAAGAAATCATCCCACCTGGGTATAACATCCTTAGGGCCGATCGAATAACTAGAAAGGGTGGAGGAATAGCTGTCATGTTCAAGAACTCCTTGAACATCACAATGAACCCACTCCAACCTCCAAAAATCCCTAACTTAGAACTGATTGCACTCAAGCTATGCCTAAACAACCAAAAATGTATCAATCTCATAGTAATTTATATACCACCTGGCAATAACGTTGATAACCTAGAACAATCTCTTAGTTGGTTTGCTACCAACTATCCCCAAGAAACCTTAATTTAGGGGACGCATATTGATTGGTCCCTCTTCTCCGAACACTCAAATCCTCTCCCCATCAACTTACATGGCTTCTCCCAAAATATTCTATCTCCCACTAGAATTGGAAATGCTCAACAAAAAGAGAGCATCATCGACTGGATTCTTACTAACAAGGACCCAAATAACTATACTGCTGGGACCCTTCCCAACGACCTTAGTGACCACCTTATTACCTTTATTATAAAACACAAATGTCCTACTACAAACCATCCCCTAACCAAATTAGTTAGGCACAGCAAGAATTTTGTCTCAGACCAATTTCTAGCAGACCTCAAAGCATGTAATTGGACCATCCTAAAAACTCTACCCTTAGATGAGAGTGTGTCATACTTTAACGACACTTTCCTCAAGATACCTCAGTGACTTACTAGAACTAAGGAACGTATCGCACCTTGGCTAACAAAAGATACTAAAACCAAAATTAAACTCCGTGACCAGGCATGGAATAAATGGAGAACTACTAAAACCCCCCTAGATCGCATCAAGTTTGTACAGCTCAGAAACTCGATAAAACAATATTTCTGTCACCTCCAAGACAAACACCAGCATAATCCTAAAAATTTGGTCTGGATTCAATCACCTCCTTCATCCAGGTAAATCTACCACCCCCACCCCCGAAACTCATGGGCAAAAGATCCAGGTGATATAGCCAATACTTTTAACAATCAGCTTACTACTAATCTTAACTAAAGACCCAACTCAACCCTCCTTTAACCTACAACCAACATCCATCTCCTAGCCTACCCTGTTTCAATCTTGATCAACCGTCCATCTCTGAAGCTACTATTCCCTCAATCTGGAAAATCTCTTATATTATCCTCTTCCACTGACACATCTAACTACAGACCCATAGCTATTCTGTCTCCACTAGCTAAAATCATGGAACGCTGCATTCACAAGCAACTCATTACCCATCTTACTAAACAACCTCCTGTCTAACACCCAGCATGGCTTCCCCACCATAGCACAACCACTGCTCTCCTCTCCTTTGTTGACTCAGTCAACCACAACCGCAATAATAAATTAATATCCTCTACATGGTCAATCACCAACAGTTGCTCCACACACTGGAAACCTATCACCTTAGCAAATCAACCATAAGTTGGTTTAACGCCTATCTCTTGTAGAAAACAGGCGGTTCAGTGGCAAAACAGGCTATCAGACCTACTCCCACTAACATCGGTGTTCCCCAAGGATCTATACTTGGTCCCCTTCTTTTCCATATTTATAAATGGTCTACACTCCATCATTCTCCTGCATTCAATATGCAGACGACTCCACCCTGATCTGCTCTGACGCCTCTCACCAAACTCCAAGTCACAACCCAAAACGAACTAAAACTTTTACTCAACCCAACCAAAACCAAATTACTTCTATTTTTCCCACCCAACTACCTCTCATGGAAAAGAACCTCCTAATACCAACAACCCAACCTTTCATGTGTCCTCCAACAATGGGACCATAATCGAACCTGTTTCTCACACCAAACTACTAGGGGTGACCATAGACCACAAGCTGAAATTTGATCATGTCAGCCTGACCATTAAGTCGGTAAACAAAAACTCGGGTCCATGTATAGAATAAAGAACTTCTTAACCCACACACCAAACTAACTATTGCCCGGACCCTCCTCCCCCACCACACTTTATGCCTCTCCCATATTCTCCTTCCTCAACAAGAGAGAGCTCAATAAACTATCTAAAACCTATAACCATATAGCCAGATTCATAACAGGTATGCATCACTGCCAAAATCTAAGGACACTGGAATGGCTAGAACTGCCCAACATTCTCAAACTTAACCAACTCACTGAGGCATTTAAAGCAATCAACCACCCAGACAAAACCCTCACTGAACAAAATACTTACCCCTATTCCAACCTTCCTCAGGTCATCAAAAGTCTACTAGTACAGACCATTAAATCTAACAACTGCCAATTCCATTGGCAAATCCTGGAATGCCCTCCCAAACAACCTAAGACACATGACCTCTCTTCACCAATTCAAAAAACACCTCAAGGTTCTCCTCAACTCCCAATGGCTATGCCCTTGCTCTAATCCAGACTAACAGCAGACATCCCAGGCACAACAATGAAGCTATGTTAAGCCATCTACATAAGTCTGTACCTCTTTTAAACAATATGTATGACCTACTTGTTTATTTTATTTTGCCTATGAATGTATTAATATTTACTGATCTGCTTTATTTTGCCTATGAATGTATTAATAATTTACTGATCTGCTGATATTTTGTCTAGTAACTTCTGTTCTTTGGAGCTTTTCTCCCCGGGCCTCTACTGAAAATGGACATGTATCCAGCTAGACTAGCCCGGTCAACAAATGTAAAATAAATAAATAAATAAATAAAGACCGTCACCATTTTCTGATCGCTACTCCTATCCTTGTTATTACTTCGGAATAATTATGAAATAGTGTAATCTTTTTCTTGCCCCATTTAATGTGGATGAAGTGTAAGTGTTTTTCTTATATTTAACAGGCTTTAACAGCCCTACTTACATATTTACAGCCCTTTATGTAAGCAATGTGTTATTGTAAACATGAAGAACTAAGGAACTAAGTAACAAGCTGTTGTCAATGCCCAGTCTTGGCTTGTGCTGTGCTGTTTTAGTTTATATGCAGGCAGAAGTGCTCTGTTGTTTTTGGATTCATCTCTATGCAGACTCCGTTTACTAAGGTTTGTGTGTTAATCTCTATGCAGGCTTATGCTGGTTTGGTTTATGCACTGCTGTTTTAGTTTATGTGCAGGCAGAAGTGGTCCATTTTTCTAAGGTCCATTGTGTTTGGATTAATCTCTGTGCAGAGATTCCATTTACTAAGGGTGTGTGTGTGTTTGTAAGAGGGAGGGAGGGGTGTATGGGGGAGTCATACCTCACAATTATCCAGATTTTTGCCTCATATTTTCAGATTGTTTCTCATAAAATTGTGTTATTTCTGGCAAATCACTGAAGACTGAAGTTGAGTTTTAGACTTCATATCCTCAGAAAATGCATACTAATGCAAACAATTTTGTTCTATCCATTTCCTAAGGAGGTCAGGGGATGTATGTGTGTGACTCATACCTCTCAACTGTACAGATTTTCACAGAGGTTGAGGTATGTGTGTGTGAGAGAGAGAGAGTGAAATGCCCTATTTAGAGTTAGCAGGTGGAATTTATTTTCAAGGAATTGTGTGATTCAAGGGAAGAGAAGTTTACTGCTGCTCATGCTAAGTCTGCTTAAAATGTGCAACTGTTTTGTTTAGCAAATGGTATCACTATTGTGGTGTAGAATTTCAAAACAGTCTTAGTAGCTCAGCAGGTAGCATACTTGCATCTTGATGTAGAGTGCTGTAGGTTGTACTCCCACCGCATGTAGATTTGTATTTTAAGGGGGTGGAGTGCTGCAGTCCTGAGTATGTCCTCCTTTGGATGAGATGCCTAGTAACTATGAACCTGTGTTTCCGCTTGCCACTTATTCCTATTGCAATATACAAGCTTAGCATTTTTTTTAAATGTACCATAGGCAATTTATTGTTTAAGGGGAGCAGGCACTGAATTTGTAGATGAAACACTGAAATATAAAGCTGTTTTCTAGCAACAACCTCTCCATTAGTTTCAGATCTCTTTAATGTGAAATTATTCAGATGACTTTTACTTCTGCAGAGATTGTGCATATTGATTGATATTGGTGGATTGTAATGATAGATGTTTAACTGGCCTTTTATGGTTGAAATGTTCTGAATTGGGCAATTTGTCAGTATTGGTTCATATGTTTTGTTTCATTGCTTACTGGAAAAAAATGTTCAAAACTATAAAACACACTCTCTAAGTGGTGCTGTATTAACAAGGGATATAATTCAATTATTATATATTATAATTAATACAATCAGGAAGGTGAATCAAAGCAGTTATGCATGGTTCTGAAATATGTACAAGGGGCCTATGATTTGAAAACAGTCCAAAGGTAAACTTAACCTGCCACTGGCCAGATGCATTTTCTTTGAATGTGGGTTTCAATGCTGTTTCAGTGAATGCAAGTTTCAAAGGTAGAGAAGTTTTAATGCTAAGTCTGTTTTCATTGTAAGACTATTGCTTTGTTTAAGTTTAGCAAATGTCTATCAGTGTTTG